>NW_028319098.1:7430000-7730000 GCF_062004578.1 Staurois parvus
ATATATATATATATATATATATATATATATATATATATATAAAAGCATATACTTTATTTTCTGCATAAACTTCCCAATCACTTCAAACATAACACAATGTACATGCATATCACAATGGTCTAATCCCGTGTTAGAACATATGTCAAATGCAGTGGGGATACTTTACTTTTTCTCAAATATCTTTAGAGATATCTTCAGTGAAATTTTTCACAAGACAGAAGTGGGTTAGGAATAGAGAAATATTCTTCCAAAAGTGTGGAACTTGAGCTGTTAGGAGAGGGGTGTCATCAATTTGAAGGTTTGACAGATGGATACCAGAATGAGACTTTCAAAAACATCAGAGAAAGACAATGGCTATTCTCTAAAATGACAAAACAAACCTGTCCAAGTGGCAAGTGGAAATAAGGTGAGGTCGAGAAGAGCCAGGACTAGGAGTGTGTGAGAGGGTCGGCGGTGGGGGCAGTGAAAAGCAGCAATCTCCTTGTATGGCTTTCAATGAAGCAGCTGGAAGTCACAGGAAGGAGAGGAGGAGAAGCGACTTCCAGCTGCTTCATTGAAAGCCATACAGGAGATCGCTGCTTGTCACTGACTGTCAGGGACTACAGGTCTCGCAGCAGCGCACAGGTCTGCGCATGCGCAGATTGCCTAAGCACACTAATGTGCAGGCACTAGGACCTGGGCATCCGCGGTGGCAATTGTGGCTGCGCATGCACACTCATGCATGCGGGCGTGCGCCTGCCACCAATGATGGTGCAGGGCTCACTATTTAAACTGGCCAGGCGGTGATCAGGTTGCCGCAAGGTCTAGTTCCTGTACCTGAGTTCTGAAGTGTGTTCCTGTTGCCGATCCTGCTTGTTCTGATAGTTGTTGACCTTCTCCTGCTCTGACCCCCGGTTTGTCCCTGACTACTCTTCTGCCTGCTGTTTATACTATTATTGGACCTCCTGTTGCTTAACCTTGGCTTGTGACCCGGCTATTCTCTGTCTACTGCTTGGTACCTACCTGCCTCCACTGTTACCGACCCGGCTAGTCTGACTACGCTTACTCCTGACTGTCATCCATCCCACTCGGGATCTGGACCTGTCAGCCTCTTCACATCAGGCTCACCCCTGACACATACCCTCAGCGGGACCCCTCTACCACAGTTGGGTGCACTCAGGGGTCGCGACCTGGTTTCAGTCTTGCACCAAGTTCATCCCCACCATCAGGGGCTCTGGTGAAAAGGCAGACTGGGACTTAGACTCCATCTCCTGGGGAATCCCGTTCTGTGGATCACTAGAGATCTCGCTGGGCGGTGCCTGACACTGACCCCACAGCTGCACCAATCATCCCCAATCGTACCGTTTCTTTCCCCCCCCCCCCACTGTGTGCTCCTTATAGCCCAGCCCCTCCCCCCATCCTCCGCACCATTAGGAGATGAGGTGAGAGAGGCTGGATCTGCTTTGCCTCCCCTGTGCCCGCCCACAGTCCAGTCCATGCAGCTTCAGTGGATGTGTGGGTGGGAAATTGTACTCAGAGCAGTCGACAGCTCTGATGATTCTGACTGAGCATGTTAGTCCGATATCTCTTCCTTCCACCCCTCCCTCCATTTCTTCCTTCCATCCACCGTTCCTTCCTTCCTCCCTCCCTTCCTTCCACCAACCCTTCCTTCCACCCCTCCCTCCCTTCCTTCCTTCCTTCCACCCATCCCTCCCTGCCTTCCTTCCACCCCTCCCTCCCTGCCTTCATTCCACCCCTCCTTCCACCCCTGCCTAACTTCCTTCCACCTCTCCTTCCACCCCTCCCTCACTTCCTTCCACCCCTCCTTCCACCCCGCCTTTCCTTCCTTCCTTGCACACCTACCTCCCACTCCTCCCTCCCTCTTTTCCACCCCCCTCCCTTCCTACCATCCCTCCCATCGTTCCTCCCTTCCACTCCTCCCTTTCTTCCACCCCTCCCTCCTTTCCTTCCATCCCTCCGTCCCTTCCTTCCACCCCTCCTTCCCTCCCTTGGTTTCTTCCATTCCTCCCTCTCTCCCTCCCTTCCTTCCATTTCCTTTCTTCCTTCCTTCCCTTGCCTTCCTTCATTCTGCATAAAACATATAAGAGTGCCATCTCATGAGATAATTTACGAGTGCATGTTTAGGGGTGGTTATTAAGGGCGGGAAAGGGTAGGGGTTGGGTAGGGCAACTGGTGGCGAGTAACTCGGCCACTGGCCAGTAGCTCAGGACTTGACATTTTGAGCCCTGCTTTAAAGTGTAACTAAAGACACCTTCTTTTTCATTTTGGATAGAGTAATGAGGGAACCCCTGTCAGTTTTTTTTTTTTTGCAACTTTTCCCGTTGGGAGATTTTCCCATGATTAGTGCTCGACGTCAACCCAAAATGTGGGAATTCCTTTTCCTTTCACTCTCAGTGATAAGGAGAAACAGGAAATATATATAGAGCAAGTTTTTGACAAGTCCTTTCTTTAAAAAAAGAAATCAGATGTGGATCTAACACCAATCACAATAAATGCCAGCTACCGACCCGAAAAAGAGGGAAAAAAGGTCAGCTCCCAAGGAAGGCTCCCGCCTAATGACAGCTCCAAGGCGGGGCCACTCAGTGACATTACTGGATGACCCCACCCCCTTATGACATCGCTGGCCAGGGCATTCTGTGTTGATTAAATCACAAGGGGGCAGGGCCCCCGATGCCATCATTTGGTAGCCCCGCCCTTTATTTATTTAATGGTGGGAGCCTTTGTCGGGAGTGGACTTTTTTTTCTATTTTTTGGGTTGGCGTTCATTGTGTTTGACATTGGATCTACACTTTTAAATACTTGTCAAAAGTATTGTTGCATTTTTACTTTTTTAGCACATTTTTGATGAATCATTAGGCCTACTTATTCACATGGGGGGGCAGGATCTGGGTGCTGTTAAAGGGGGCTTCCAGATTTTGATAAGCCCCTTGCCCACAAACCCCCACAACCACCAGCCAGAGTTGTAGAGAAGAAGGCTCTTGTCCTCATCAACATGGGGAGAAGATGCTTTTGGGGGATCCTCCCTGCCCTAAAGCACCCCCCCATGTTGAGGGCATGTGGAATAGTATAGTACAAAAGGGGGCGGCTCGCTTTATCCCCCCTTTCCTGACCTGCCGGGCTGCATGCTTGAATAAGAGCTGGGTATGGATTTGGAGGGATTGTCATTTTCTTTTTAATTCTGGCGTGTGGTACCCCTTAAAATCCATACCATGCCCAAAGGGCCTGGTAAGGATTGGGGGGGACACCCACACTGTTTTTTCCATAATTTTTAATTGACAGCATTTGTTTTATTTACATTCAGCTGTCAGCAGGGTTCCTGCAGGCAGCTGATTACTCAATAGTAGTTAAGGACACACGCCAGCCTGCTCCTTAACAACCATGACATTTACTGCATTTTAAGCTGGTGTAAGCCTGCTCCCTAACAATGCAGTATTTATTACCGTAAATAAATACGTCGGATACCGTCGGCATTCAATTACTGCATGTTTTCAATTCTAAAATACCGCATGACTTCATAAAATAACTCATGTGGTATTTTAGTACAGTTTTTTTGTGAATTTCAAAAACTTTTTGAAAAACGTTGTGTGGTATCTTACCACATACTTGGATGTGGTAAGATACGACGTTGTGAAGGGAGCCACTCATGAGATAAAATACCGAAGGGTTTCATCAACATGGGGACAAGGTACTTTGGGGATCACCCGCTGCCCCAGAGCACCCTCCCATGTTAATGGCATGTGGCCTGATATAAATACAGCACATTTTAATTAAATAATGTATGCCTTCTTTTAGTAACTTTTTTTAGTGAATTGCAAGACATTTTTTTGAAAAACACTATGAGCTATTTTACCTCTGATCTCAGAGCAGAAAATGCCATTTTGTGAACTGAGCCCAGTATACTTTTATTTTTAGTGTGATAAAACACCTACCTTGTACCTAAGCCTTTTCCAACTTCAATCTGTCCACAAAACTACCACACTGTTGTAATGTTGAAGAGATGATACTCTTCAGTTTCTATTGTAGTAAAACATCTGCGTTTTCACATTGTAGCCTATTCTATCTGGTCACGTTTACATATTATTCTGGTGCTGGCAATTTTTTTAATCAAACCTTTCCTAATGGGTGTATCTGTGATATTTCTGAAAACGTGTATATATGGGGATACAGCAGTGGATTGCAGTGCATTTGGCATCAGGGTGTGCAATATTTTCTATGCACAGTGTTTTTACGTTTTTTTAAAGCTCTTTAATGGTTGTTAGCAATAACTGCTTGATGAATGCTAATCACCTCAAACTAAAAGTTATAAACTAAAGCAAAGGTGAAATACCCCAACTAATAGAAAAAAGTAGCCAAGTGTTGAGATGCGTGCAGGATCCTTGGTGGGACTTACAGAACTACTCCCAGGATTTTCAGAGACCCTTCCAAGACATCTAATGGTACTTGCAGAATCCCTGCCAGTATTTGCAAAGTTCCCTGAAGTGATAATGGGTGTGACCAAAAGGGTATATAGGTTCCAGCCTTTGAAGTGGCTAGTGCTATGTCTTATCACCTGATATCCTTTGTGAAAAAGAGGTATTGTACTTCCTGATTGCTTTGCTTGTTGCTGACCTAGATTGACCTGACTGCTTTCTTGCCTGTTACCTGCCCACAACCTCTACCTGAACCAGACTACTCTTCGGGTTATTGTTTTGTGTACAGTCTCAACACTGTAGCTATTTGGTTCCAAGCTACCCTCTTGGTGGGACAGTCATAAGGGCCATGACCTGGCAACAGCTTTTAGCAAAGGCAACCGGGACCATTGGGTTTCCATCTTATCCCTACTATCCGGAGCTCTGATGAAGACTAGCTGTCATTTAACTTGCTTTGGGTAACATTAAGGAATTGACAATTAAAGAGCTAGCTATCAGTTAGTTGCTGTGGACAGATATTGGTCCTTAAAAGGAAGGGTTTGGGGGTATACAGATCTATGCACACAGGCAGAACACATAAGAAAATGTATCCAATACTACAGTTTAAAGAACTAAAGCATCGTTTGTTAAAGTAGATGTAAACCCAGCTACTAAAATCTCATTTAGGTGTTAAAATTAAAACATCACCTAGAAGCCTATTTTTAAATAAATCACTACCTTTTATGAAATGAACAGCTGGTGATAATAATATAAAGGACACTTTGGGGTTGATTTACTAAAATCAGTGCAAAATCTGGTGCAACTCAGCATAGAAACCAGTCAGCTTCCAGGGTTTTTGTTAAAACTTAATTGAACAAACTGAAGTTAGAAGTTGATTGACTTCCATGCACAGCTGCACCAAATGTTGCACTCTCTAGTTTTAGTAAATCTCACGCTCTTCCAAAGGAAATGTTACTCTTCTGTGCTGATGCAAACTACCCATTGGTGTCACTATTTAAAAATGGCCTTAAAAAAGCAATTTCAGTCAGCAACCATTCGGATATACAGTATGTTCTGTGAAAAAACATATGCAATCTGTTATTATTATAGTGCATGTGGACAGACTGTAAAGAGACTGCAGTGCATCAGCATAGTCAACAAAGACTGAAAAAAAAGTAAAAACTCTTTCCTCTCCCCACCCCCAATTCATTAAGATACACAGTGTTTGCTACCTGCATGCCATTCAGTAAGGGTTTACATCCCTACACTAATCTTTCCAACTTTCAGCTTCTCAACAGCACTCTTTATGCTTTTTCTATCACAGGTGAAGCGCATTCTCAATATGGCTGCTGTGACCTCACCCTTTTATAGAGAGGAAACTGACCAATACAGGGGGGTTTGGATAAGCCATTTTAAACCAGCTGACTTACTTTCAAAGGCCAAACAGTTCATAATGGTAACAGTGAATTCGGTCTGACTAATTGCTGTATTATTTTGCCAGGAGCATGAACTTTGAACCTGTTTGCCTCAAACCTAATCTGGTGAACTCGAACCTTAACCTTTTTTGTCAACATTATAGTGATGCCTTCTTGACACTTCTGAGGAGCTTATGGGGATAGAATAAAGTTTTTAACCCTGGTTGGTCTCATCTTGAGGGCAGGGTGACAAAGAAATGAGCTCATCTTTGTACTGCTTCTCCTTTCACTGTACTATCACAAGCTGTGGAGAGACCTGTAAGTACTACTTAACTGAGCAGAGAAAAATCAGGTCTTCTGTCCTGCTAGACAGAATTGTGTTGTGTGGTGGAGCTGTGTAAAATCATATCTTTAAATGGATAGGCAGTTTTTGTTATATTATCCTTGCATGTGATTGGGTATTCAACGCAAAGTGAAGCTTCCCCTCATTTACTAACTTCTGGAGCAACTGCACTTGCAAAGTGCACAGTCTATTTGCCTTTAGTAAATCGACCCCCACTGTGTTCTATTTTTCCTTTTTTATATTGTAAGCATTTTAGAAGTATGAGCCCAAACGAACACATTTAATATAACTACCATTCTATAACAAATTAATTGTGCTCATTATATTTAAAACTCTATAACAAATTCGCCTGGTATCCTTCTGTAATAATACGCTTCTTCTTTTCTTCTCTGTTTTATGCATTGAATGTGTGCTACAGGAATTAATGTTCTATAACCTGACTTTGTGATTCACTCCCATTTTTTTCTGCAGCTAAAATGTGTACGCCTTGGGAAGCAGGAGTCAGAAGCACATCTAAAGGATTTGGAGGTTGAAATGTTAATGTCATGCGTCTCATGTAACCTATCACAAATCGTTATATTCTGGGAGTGAGATAGTATGACATGTCATACCAGCATAAGGCTAAACAAGGCAGCTTCCTCGTAGTTTCCTTTTAATTATAAAATAAGAATGACACATATTTCATCTTGGAAAAAGGCCAATAAAGCACAGAAGATGGAGAGAGATACTTTTCCACAGAGCGAAGGCAAAATAAAGCATATTGTAAAAGATAGAACATGTATATTTTAACAAAAGAAAAAAAGAAAACATATTTTTCAAAGACTGTAATCTATACATGACTTAAGTATAACTGTCACAAACGTGGCCAATGGCGATAGGACACAGGAGCTAAGGCAGGCTAAGTACACAGTAAATTTAATACTACAATAAAAAACACAAACACCATAGATTCTTGGTTTCCAAATACTATGTTATTTATTTAGGGGTAACCCAGTACATAAGTTACCATACCAAGCTATAACAATCCAGTCACCAAATACCCTATCCCTAAAAGCTCAGGCTAACAATTCTCAGAATAAACAACGTTATGACTGAAGTTTTAACTTTGTTCCTCCATTTCTGCTGTGGATAACCAACCCCTCTAAGCAACAACACAATCAAAAGGACTGAAAGTTAGGAGAGTGGATGCGACACTTGTAATGGTAACGTGTACTGAGCCCTCACAAAGCTGTGAAAGGGCAAGAACGCTATGTTGTTGAGACCACAAGTGGTCCCCTTCTCTTCCTCCCCCTAAGAAGCCTCTGGTGCAATACACAATTGTTAACTGATGCCAGAGTCTACTTATCAGACCAAAACAGGTCTGATACAGGCTGTCTCATGCCTTTTAGCCCAGTCAACTATTCCAGTCTGTAAACCCTAATAAAACTGTCACCCTCACAAGCTTGAGCAATCCAGAGAACTAACAAACATTGGGCCATAAATACCTCAGTGGAAGTCCATAGAATACCCATATCTGATATATGGCTTATCAACCAAGACTCTAAAACTTCAGAATGTTTCATAACTTCTGAAATGATTACAGTATAGCCATAATAAAGGTATATTCACCTTAATCAGTTATTGGGTAGTATTGTGAACCCAAACACCCTTTAGCTAGGAGGTAGCAGAGTGGATTGGGCCTCCACACTCTTCCTATGAGAAATAGATATCTGAGACCTATTCTAACTATAATTATTTTGAAGCTAATTTCATGCTGGACAATAATCTGCATTGAAGCAGACTGTAAATAGTAGGTATTCAGAAATATGAAAAAGAAACTATATTTGTGACTTGGTGATAAACATGGTGACCTTCCAGCACCCACCCCTTAAATCAGATGATTTGTCAGATGGTCTCTGTCAACACACCTTTGCTACCACAGAAAAAGGAAATGTCAGGACCATTTGACTAGCTCTCATTTTAAAATCAACCAAGGAACACCGAACCGGACTTGAGCGACCCACTGTGCCATTTTTGCTTAATTAATTGGACACTGCTAAAACCAAAAACTTTGCAAGTATTCTAAATTTTCAACTCCCTTTTAATTCTCTGTTGCTTTATTGTCTCCTTATTTCTTTGTTACACCTTTTTCTGTAAATATGTTATTTGCCTACTGGTTACTTATACCTCCTTCCTGCCCAGGCCAATTTTCAGCTTTCAGTGCTCTTACACTTTGAATGACAATTACTCATGTAACACTGTACCCATATAAAATGTTAGTCCTTTTTTCACACAAATAGAGCTTTCTTTTGGTGGTATTTAATCACCACTGGGTTTTTATTTTTTGCACTATAAACAAAAAAAAAGACCGAAAATGTTGAAAAAAATGCGTTTTCTTAGTTTCTGTTATAAAATGTTGAAGATAAACAATTTTTCTTTGTAAATTTTGACCAAAATTTATACTGCTACATTACTTTGGTAAAAATACCACAAATCAGTGTATATTATTTGGTCTGTGTGAAAGCTATAGAGTCTACAAGCTATGGTACCAATCATTGAAAATTGATGACATCTGATCACACCTGATGTACCGATGGCCTATCTCATTTCTTGAGGCCCTAACAAGCCAGGACAGTACAAATACTCACCAAATTACCCCTTTTTGGAAATTAGACATTCCAAAGTAGGCATGGTGAGTTTTTTTAAGTTGTAATTTTTTCTCACAATTCTTTGGAATATTAAGATTTTATTAATTTTGTTTCCCCTCAAAATTGTTATATTAACAAGTTATTTCTTATACACAGCACAGGAATACCTTCAACTGCACCACAAAATGCATTCTGCTACTCCTCCTGAATATAACGATACCAAATGTGTGAGACTTTTCTACAGCCTGACCACATAGAGAGTCCCAACATCCAAGGAGCACCATCAGATGTTCTAGGGACATAAATGACACATCTAACATCTTGACTACCTATTACACTTTTGAAGGCCCTGAAGCACCAGGACAATGGAATTGCCCACAAAATGACCCCATTTTGAGACAGAAACACCCCAACGTATATTCCGTGAGGCATAATGAGTCTTCTGATCATGTTGTTTCTTTCCAAAAGCTTTCAGAATATGCGGGAAGAAAATGAAAATACATTTTTTTTACACAAAATTGTCCATTTATAAGATATTTCTAACATATAGCATGTAAATACCACAAAATATACCCCCAAATACATTCTGCTAATCCTCCTGAATATAATGACACCATATGTGTGAGACATTTCCACAGCCTGACCACATAGAGAGTCCCAACATCCAAGTAGCACCTTTAGGCGTTCTAGGGGAAAAAATTACACATCTAATTTCCAGACAAAGTATCACACTTTTGAAGGCTCTGGAGCACCAGGACAGAGGAAACACCCACAAGATGACCCAGTTTTGAAAATCAAACACTCCAATGTATTTTTATGAGGCATAATGAGTCTTTTAAACATGTCATTTTTTTTCTACAGGTTTTCGTAAAATGTGGGAAAAAATGAAACCGTAATATTTTTACACAAAGTTGTGTGTTTATAAAATATTTCTAACACATAACATATAAATGCCAGAAAATACACCCCAAAATACATTCTACTCCTCCTGAGTATGGTGATACCACATGTGTGAGACTTTTCCATAGCCTGACCACATAGAGAGGCCCAACATGCAAGGAGTAGTATCAGGTGTTCTAGAGACATAAATTACACATCTAATTTCCAGACAACCTATCATTTTTGAAGGCCCTTCACATTTCTAACACATAGCATGTACATACATACATGCCGATGAACACAATACAGAAATGGGAGTTCTTCAAAAAGACTGTATGTGAACACACTGCAAAATATATTCCCATGGGCAACAAGTTTAAAAGGCTAAAAAAATCAAACCTATGTGGCTTACGGCCAAAGTTAAAAAGGCTATAGATAATAAGAAAAGAGCTTTTATTAAATATAAAAATGAAGGAATGCTATCATTGTTTAAACATTACAAAGAATATAACAGAATATGCAAAAAGGAAATAAAGGCCACAAAAATTGAAACCGAATGACAGATTGCAAAAGATAGCCGGACCAACCCCCAAAAATTCTTCAAATATATTAATAGTAAAAAGCTTCGATCCAAGCATGTAGGTCCTTTACAAAACAATCTAGAGTGGGTGACTGGGGACAAAGAGAAGGCAAATTTATTTAATACCTTCTTCAGCTCTGTGTATACAAAGGAGCATGGGGGATCTCTTGTCCATAATGGGCATGGTATTGACACAGCTCCAGATGATCCCCATTGGCTCACAATTGATCCGATCCAAAAATATTTAGACAGTATAAAGGTGATTAAAGCACCCACGGATCCTTAAAGAATTGAGCTCTGTCATTTCAAAGCCATTGTTTCTAATTTTTAGGGACTCTTTAATGACTGGCATAGTACCACTGGATTGGTGTATTTACCAAGTAATTATAGACCTGTTAGTTTAACTTCTATAGTTGGGAAGATACTGGAGAGTTTAATAAAAGACCACATAGATGAGTTCTTGCTGGAAAAAAACATTTTAAGCAACAGACAGCATGGATTCATTAAAAAGAGAAGTTGCCAAACAAATCTGATTTCTTTTTATGAGGGGGTGAACAAAACCTTGAACAGAGTGGTGGTGGTGGACGTGGTATACTTGGATTTTGCAAAAGCACTTGACAGTTTCCCACACATGGCTAATGTGTAAGGTAAAGTTTACAGGCTTGGAAAAATCTGAATGTAAATGGTTAGAAAACTGGCTAAAAGATCGTATTCAAGAGTGGTGGTTAATGATTCATACTCTGAATGGTCTGGGGTCATCAGTGGTGTACCCCAAGGTTCAGTGTTGGGACCCTTACTTTTTAATATATTTATAAACGATATAGGGTCTGAGATTATAAATCCCATTTCAGTCTTTGCAGATGACACCAAGCTGTGCAGTGGAATAACGTCCTTACAGGATGTCTTCAACTTACAAGCCAACCTCAATGCACTGTTTAATTGGGCAACTATGTGCAAATAAGGTTTAATATTGATAAATGCAAGGTTATGCACTTGGGAGCTAAGAATATGCATGCATCATACATACTAGGAGGGGAGTACAACTGGGGGAATCAATGGTGGAGAAGGAACTGGGAGTTCTGGTAGATCACAAGCGTAATAGTAGCATGCAATGCCAAGCTGCGATTTCTAAAGCGAGCAAAATCCTCTCATATTAAAAGAGGTATAGACTCCAGAGAGAGAGAGATATCATTTTACCCCTGTACAAATCATTAGTAATACCCCATCTGGAATATGCAGTTCAGTTTTGGGCACCAATACACAAAAAGAACATTGGGGAACTTGAGAAAGTACAGAGAAGAGCAACTAAACTGATACGAGGCATGGAGGAGATCAGCTATGAGGAAAGATTGGAGGAACTGAATGTATTCTCTCTTGAGAAGAGGAGCTTAAGGGGAGATGTGATCAACATGTATAGATACTGTACATCAGTGGTTCATATAGTGAACTCTGTGTAGAGCTATTCACCCTGAGGTGATCACAGAGGACAAGGGGGCACTCTTTACGTATGGAGGAAAAGAAATGTAATCTCAAAACACTGAAAGGTTTCTTCTCAGTGAGAGCTGTGAAAATGTGGAATAGACTCCCTCAAGAGTTGGTTCTGGCTAGCTCAGTGGATTACTTAAAAAAGGCCTGAATTGTTTCTTAGATACACATAATATAACTGGATACTAACATTTAGAGGTAACGTTGATCCATGGAATATCCGATTGCCTCTCGGGGGATCAGGAAGGAATTTTTTCCCCTTGCAGGAGCAAATTGGATCATGCTTTGCTGGGTTTTTTTTGCCTTCCTTTGGATCAACTGTGGGTATAGGATTATAACTTTTTTTTTTCCTATGGTTGAACTGGATGGACTTTTGTCTTTTTCAGCCAGACTAACTATGTAACTATATAAAGAATTACACCCCAAAATACATTCTGCTGCAAAAATGGTAAACAAAAGATTACCTGTGGTTTTAGTAGTGCAGTTGTCCACAGAGGAAAGCATTGGTCCAGGCAACAGGCAGGGATGTAGTCAGCGACATCAAAAGCAGTTGTCCAGGCAGCATACAGGATTATTGTCCATTGTCAGTACAGGAAGCAGGCAGAGATATCATCATCACAGCCAAACCATTGGTCCAGGCAGCAGGCAGAGATGTGGTCAGCAGCAGCCAAAGGAATTGTCAAGGCAGAGACATGGTCAGCAATGCCAAAATTTTAGTCCTGGTAGTAGGCAGGAACATGGTCCATGGTACAGGTAGCAGGCATAGGTGTGGTCAGTTCATGTGGCAGGCAGAGGCATGTTGGCAATAAGTTGTCTTCAGGCAGAAATTTCAGGATTAGGGCCTCCGTCAGGTAAGACCTGGGCACAGGGGTAGAGGCTTCGTCCCACCCATCTCTTCAAAGCCTCAGAACTAACAGACTCTTTTGCGAGAATTATAAAACCCAGAGAAAACCAAAAACGTAGTTTTCTCTACTCTGAAAAACTATTCTGAAGCCCATCACATATGTGAGAACCCTGTGTTATCTTGAATCCTACTACTACAGTAGCAGGGCAGAAGATCAGACCAAGCGCCGGGAAAAAACACGATCAATTAACAAGCCGAGGTCAGTTCAGATGGCAGACAGAAATGTGGTTGACAGTTTAGACGGCAAACAGAGGCATCATCAATAAACAGGCCAGGGTCAGTTCCAGAGCAGTTCAAACACAACAAATACTTCACTCCTGCGCTGGGGTTGGACTCAGCAGAGGCTGGGGTGACAATACAAATGTCCTGGAATATGCACTCCTTGCTGCCCTCAACGGACCAGGGTAGTCCAAAGTCATTGAATGCAAAAGAAAAACAAAAAGAGGCGCACCGCCCTAGTGCATTATTGTAAAAAATATTTAATGAAAGGATAAAAAGGTAGGTATCATACTCACAATGGACATATAAAACACAGGCACATCACAATAAACAGCGTTGTTCAATCCATATAGCATCTGAGTCCACAACAATGGAACCCTGGATAGCCAACTGGCTGACGCGTTTCGAGGACTCAGCCTCTTCCTCAGAGCCAACCATCAGCCAGTTGGTTATCCAGGATTCCATTGTTGTGGACTCAGATGCTATATGGATTGAACACCGCTGTTTATTGTGATGTGCCTGTTTAGGCGGCAGGCAGAGGTGTGGTCGAATAACAGGCCAGGGTCAGTTCCAGAACAGGCAGATGTATGGTCAGTTTAGGCAGCAGGCAGTGGGGTTGTCAAATAACAGGCTAGGGTAATTTCAGGAGCAGTTAGAGGCATGAGGAGTGAATGGCATGAAATTCAGAATTACGTTTACCATACTTCACTAATATTATAGAGAAGTATGGTAATGGCGGAAACAGTCACCTATGCAGAAGCCTGATTGGGTAGGACACTGAGGACAATAAAAAATTGGTGTCTCATGTAACTTCTCTTCTGGGGCACACCCAACATTTTTTTTTACATCTTTGACCTCTTTCTCCAGGAGGGACTTTTTCAGGAAAATGGCGTTCGTGGAATCTACTCACTGCATCCGAGCGAACACATTCTGGTGGGCCTCCAGAGTACAAAGGGCAGTGACAATTTCCTCCTGATAGAGAAGAAAGGACATGTCTTGGTGGATTTCTGGTAGATCACATATGTATTATAAATGGCCAAATTGAAAAAATAAATGGATGGACTCCAATTGAATCCAACAAATTGGGTACGCATCTGGTTGGCTACCAAATCCTCCTCGCAGAACGTAATAGCTGCAGAGACAAATTACAAAGTTTTGACCTGGTGGTACTCTGTCCAGGCGAGGATTGCTAAATATACTCCCGGTTATTCCTCTAACTGTTTTTGGGGCTGTGCGGTGGAAGGAACATATTTTCATATTTGTGATCTTGCCCTGTAGCCCAAGCTTTTTGGGCTGAAATTTTTCATATGCTGTCCTTGCTGTTTGCAAAACCACTGTCACCAGACCCGATCTTAGCCCTGTTAAACCTCCACCCTTCATCCATTTCTTAATCCCAATTCAAGCTTCTCCTGCAGGTCACCACGGCAGCTAAACAATTAATGGCCAAATCATGGAAGTCGCAATCCCTATGTATTCTAGTTGTTAGAAACAAAGTAATGCAAGCAATGATTCATGCCAAAGTGGAAGCAACAAATATGGACTCTGTCCCCAAATTCCTAAAGATCTGGAACCCTGGAACACTTCCTCCCATCGAATTTTGACGAAATGCTGCTCCTCCCTTAGCATTTTTCTTTAGTCTCGCCTTTTGATGGTCCTACGTGCCATTTCCTACCCTGGTCCGGTCCCGAACTGCCCCTCCCCTTCTGGAAGTCACATGCCCCCTCTCCCCTTCCTCAATTCCCCTTCTTGGCCTCCCTTATTCTTTCTTTCCTCTTTCCTACCTGATCCCATTTTTTGTTCTTCTTTCATTTTGCTTGGAACCTATAGGTAGTTCTGAGGTGCAGTACACCCTAGTTGAACCATAACCATGCTTTACCCCCCTTTGTATTGCATTCTCCAAATGTTTCTTTGTGGTTCCCAGTTGTATGTTTTTCACGTGACTTTTTTTTTTCTCTTTTCTCCATCTTTTGGGCAACATGTTCTCCAATACTTATCTATATGTATTTACATGTTCTAAGCTTTTTTCTAATTTGGAAAATCAATAAAATGTTTTAACAAGAAAAAATAAATGGAGACTTTTTTGTACCAATGGTGGGTTCTTCTTACAGCAAGGTAGGGCTGGATCATCTGATAATTGAAGTCGACTCCCCCCCATGAACAAATTATAATTGGAGACACATTCTGGTTTTTGGATTGTGCCATTTCTTCTAGTGATTTGCACGTGGGTGTCACTATGAATTAATGAGAACGTGTAGATATCTCATTTGTTCCTCCACTTCATAGCCAATATCTCTTCATTCCGCAAACTCAACAACTCCCCTCACTGTAGTCTTGTGTTCACCAGCCTTTGCGGGAACCTTCCTACTAGCCCTCACGGTGCCACATGCTAGTGTTCTTCCTCAGTGAAGATTGCAGAAAAGGGGAAAGCTGGTGTAAAAATTATCAACATATAGATGATAACCCTTTTCAAGGAATGGAAATACAAGCTCCCAAATTAATTTTCCACTTGCTCCAATGTAATCTGGACATTCAGGGGGATACAGTTGGATGTCCTTTCCTTTGTACACGAGGAAGGCGTACACGTACCCCGTGACTCTGTTGCATAATTTATAGAACTAGTATAAATAAAAGTGCAGCGCTAATTCTGTCATGAAATGTTATAGTGGATAAAGTGAACAAACAATATTATTAAACCATGTGACACAGTCTTAAAATATTGCACATATAACTAACCAAATATTAAAAAGTCAAATACAAAATAAATGTCCGTGGTACTATAAGTCTCAGCAATACGCATGTGATAGACATAAAATGTCCGTGGTACTACAAATCACAACAATATCAAAGTGATATAAGTATTAGTGCTCATCATCTGGTGAAGAAATCTGTGGTACTACAAGGTACAGCCATACTGAGTTGGATATTCAAAAGGTGCTCATAATCCAATGTGGGGATCCACCACCTCTTATGGATATGCACTCACCAGTCAGTGCTATAGTAGCATTTGTGCTGATCCTATAGAAGATCTCAGAAAGCCATATACAGGGCCTGGACTTCTCCAAAGAATAGACTTAGGGAAACCAGCAAAGGGATCCTCCAAGATGGCCGTCGCTCTGAGCTCCGGCCATGGTGGCGTGATGTAAGCACGTAAGGCTCTAAGGGCATACCCTTGAGATCGTGCATGCCCCAAATTTTAGACAATTTATGTTGGGTCATTTTGGGGAAGGCACTGGGTGTTGTCGTTGTAGTGGATGAATCGCATGATCATTAGATATCTTGTTCTGGGCATGACTGATGAGAAAATTGGCATATGATGGATTGGTGAGTAGACCAGTAGGGGTGTAATTGATTTTTTTTTGTGAGTCCCATATTAAGTGTGAGCCCCAAAAAGGTTCTAAATTCCTCCACTGTTAACTGCTTCCATTCAGAGGGATGGATATAACTTGAATCTGGGTTGGTGGCTATGAATTGTTGGGCATAGAGGTTTCACTGGTCCACAGTTGAATTTAGCAAGTCATTGGCAAAAATGAAATTAAAAACATCAATGGGGGCAAAATTTTCTGTGTTCACCTGGACTCCTGGCTGGGCAGTAAAAAGGGGGATGTTAGCTGCTCCAGAGTTAGAGGAAAGCCATAGGGGGTTTTGAAGGGCATATGGAAGAGCCACATGGGTCCTAACCCTTTGGGGCTGAGGTTGCACACCACTAGTGCCTGGCCTTTCTTGAGGTTCTCCATTTCTGGTGGAAGCCACTGTTCTACTAGTAGATGCCACTGCACTACTTGTGGTAGCCTGCTCCTCACCAGAATGCCTTGGTTTGGTGGGCACACTTTCCTCCTCCTCTGATTCTGTAGCAGACACACTGCTTAAAATGGGCACGTAATTTAAATCAAAATCAGACTCAAAGAGCTCCCTGCTGCTCTCGTCAGTCATTGTTGGGATTTGGTAGCCCTCTTCACAGGAAAATAATTTTTTAGACATACTGGGACAGATGTGGCTTCACTGCTGGGTGCTGATGAGGCTGCACTTGTGGGTGCTGATGGGGGTACACTGCTGGGTGCTGATGAGGATGCACTGATGAGGATGCACTGATGGGTGCTGATGAGGGTGGACTGATGGGTGCTGATGTGAAGTGATGGGTGCTGATGTGAAGTGATGAGGCTACACTAATGGGCACTGATAACGTTGCACTGATGTGCAATAATGCACTGCACTGTGGCTGCACTTATAAATTGCCACTTATGGGTGCTAATGAGGATCTACTGATAGGGTGGCACTGATGTGTATGAATAAGCGGCACTGATGTACACTGAGAAGCTTCAGTAATTAGGTAGCACTGATGGTAACTGATGAGTACCGATAAGTTGCAGTGATGAGGCAGCACTGATGGGCACTGATAAGTTGCAGTGATAAAGCAGCATTGGTGGACACTGATGAGTCCTCACTAATGCGCACTGATGAGCACTGGTGAGCCCTCGCTGATGGGCACTGATGGGTACAGATGGGCACTGATGAGCACTGATATGCACAGATGGGCACTGATGAGCACTGATATGCACAGATGGGCATTGATGAGCACAGATGGGCACTTATGCGCACAGATGAGCACAGATGGGCACTCACTGTGGGCACTGATGGGCACTGATTAGCACTGATGTGCACAGATGGGCACTCACTGGGGGCACTGATGGGCACCGGTGAGCACTGATGGGCACTGATGTGCCCAGATGGGCACTGATGTGCACAGATGGGCACTGATGGGCACTCACTGGTGGGCACTGATGAGCACAGATGGGCACAGATAGGACACTGATGAGAAAACTCACAGTTTAGAAAACCCAGCCATGACCCTTAAATCAACAACACATGAAACTGCTAAATTTCTTTTAATTTGCAAAAATATGTGCCTTAAGATGCCAAGAGCACCAATATTAAAGACAAAATATATATTAACCAAATATAAATTTTCTGTATTAACCAATCAGACAGAGAAATTAAGAAAAAAGAGAGAGAGAGAGAGAGAGACAGAGTTACAAAACTCCACATTGATCAGAAGCCGCTAGCTGGCTTGCAGTAAGGGACTGAGTCTTAGAGGAACACTGGAAGGAGTGGCAGCTCAGTTGCTACACTGGCCCCAGACACCCGGCATCTTCCTCTGTCCTTTCTTCCTCCCCCTCTGCCAATACTCCTCTCAGCTGAAGGATCATTTATGATGTGGCGGCGTCCTACATGATCAATTAGCATCCGCTCCCCTCACCCCGCCCCTTGTCCATTTCCCCTCCTTCTTCTGTCAGTCTAGGCTGTGGCTCTCAGTGAGGACAGGCAACCTCTCAGCACTACACCACTTCCCTCTCATGCACATTGGGCCCCGATCATCCTACTCACATAAGGTTAACCCTGCAACTAGAGCACACCCCTGCCTATTGATAGGCTTCAGCTGTGTAGAAGAAGGCGGTACTAAATGGTCAGGTGTGTGGACAGGCTGTGAGACAATTGTGCAGAGTAAAGATACCATCATTCCCACATCATTCCCTGTGTATGAGGAGAGAGATGAAGAATTCATACAAAAGATCTATAGGCCACACAGAGAGAGTGCTGGCCTGTGCTTCTTCCAGGCACCCCTAGGTGGCAGCGCGCCCTAGGCGGCTGTCTAGTTTGCCTATTGGTAGCACCGACCCTGTATACAGATATTTATTTTTTATATCTGTTCTTGCTAAAATTGTGATTTTCCGCCTTCTCAGTCAAAAGGTGGTGGTGGTAACTTAAAGAGTTAATTGATTAATTAATGTAATACAGTGACAATCGCTCTCAGGCTACTGACACCTAGATCGTGGTCCCACAAGCTGGAGAATCTTTGTGCAGGGTGCAGCTGAGAGTGGCATTGTTACGTAAGTGACAGCGCGGTGTGAGATTGGCCGGTCCTTTGTCATGAGTAAGTGAGAATGGCAGGGGTCATGCACTACATTCGTCACAACACTCATCACTGCTTCTGTCCGAAAAAGTCACCACAGTGAGGCTGCAGCAGAAATATAATGGATATGAATGTTAAAACCCAAGGCCTGCAAACTACACCAATGCTGTCCCTATATCAAAAGATTCTAATCTCTGCTAGAAAATAGGAAAACTGACAGTGACATGTCAATCAGTCAAGCTGAAGAGGAGTCCTGAAAGAAAACCTACACCATAGCCAGACATACTGCCCTGGGATGCTTGGTCCCTGGCTTAGCATTTTATGGTAGTGTAGCATGGAAATTGTGTCTGAGTTAGGGATGCAAAGCCTTTACATCCTACCCAGGACTGACATAGGTGAGCTAAGAATAACATCACAGAGAAGTACTACCGTGGGTTACATTGCCGTTCAAAACTCTTTATATCTTTGTCCACTTGAGGTGTCCGCCACTACTTAGTGCTATGTGAATATATATATATATATATATATATATATATATATATATATATATATATATATATACAGTATACATACTTTTAATTTTTAAAGTTTTTACTATTATGATGTGCTCTAGTTTCCTCCATGGGGTTGATTTACTAAAACTGGAGAGTGCAAAATTTGGTCAGCTGTGCATGATAGCCAATCAGCTTCTAACTTCAGATTGTTTAAATAAGCTTTGACACAAACTTCTGGAAGTTGATTAGTTTCTATGTAGAGATTTTGCAATCTCCAGTTTTAGTAAATCAACCCCCTTGTGTCTTGCAGTGAAAGTGTACTGTACATTTCAGCTGAGAACAGCAAGACCTGTGCTATACTAGAATATTAGCAATTCAGTATACTTGGTTTAGATGGATTGCCCCATAGTTCTGTTCTCTTAGCTCAGAGTTTTTATTTATTCCATTAGAATAACTGCCTGTCAAACTGACAAACAGATCATTTTCAACACCAATGGCTCCATGTGAAAAAATATTTAAGCATTAATAAATATTGAAATTTAAAAAACATTATAGCTTAAAAGAAATGTAGAGAGTGCAGCATTCAAAAATAGGTAATGTATATCACAGTTTACATAGTTCAGAAAACAGGTGTATATACTATACAGCACAGTTTTAAAATGTGAAGCAGTTAGATGTAATATACAACACAGCTTACAAAGTGCAGCAGTCAGGAAAATGTGAGGTGCAACACAGATTACAGGGTGTAGAGTTTGTCTGGGGAATGCACCATGCAGATTGGTAGGTGAATTTTCCCGTTACATTGGTGATCAATGGGAAATACCATCTTCGGTGATCAGTAGAAATGTACATGCTGGAAATTTTCATTTAATTTCTTTTTTAATGCATTTGTTCATAAAGAATTGCATTTCATCATATTCGTTATGTTGAACCGTTTTATTTTTGAGATATGTCTCGTATCTTCAGATTCGTTTTGTATATTCGTTGGTCTGGGTGGATTGGAAAATTTTACAGTTTTTCTGGAAGATTGCTATGTATTCATTTACTGTATATTCTCGAATCTCATGGATTTAAATTGGAAGGATTCAATATTTTCAGCCACTAGTCCAACCCACCAAGAAAAATGCCATGAGCTGATTGGACATTATCGACTGGTGTCATGTGCATCCATATTGACAAATGGAATGATATTCTGATCCATTCATTATCTGAATCTAAATTATAGAACGCATTCTAAAATTGAATTAAATTCCCCATGGCCCCAAAGTACTATTGCATTGTGGGATGTTATCCGAGTGAAATAAATGAAACGAATGCACTTGTTAATAACATTATAACTTTTTTTTCAGATTTGTTGACATTTGTTACTATGTCCATTTGAAGATTTTTGTATATATTCGTATCTCCAAAAAATAAATTTTCCTCCGAAAACTAAATTATAATGAAAGCACAAATCTTGTGGTCAGTGAAGGGCTCCCATACACTGATGGTCAATGGAGAAATGCTAATTTATGTTGGTTGTCACCATTTTACATTGATTTCTCCTTCTGCCCCCTACATCCCTACAGGACAGAGTAGTGGAGTATTGATGTAAGAGTCAACAGAATGGACCACAGCTGCAGCACCTGACATCCAACACTCTGGCAAGTGTTAAGTGTGAAGATTCTTAAGGAGACAATTGTTCTTGAACAGAGCCATGACTGGAAAAAGCAGTGGTGGGACAAGCTGGCATAAACCCTCTTCATTTCCAAATCTATGTTAATATAATATTCATGTACAAAGGTGTCTCTATTGTTTGGAGTAATTAGTAGTCTTCTTTTCTAATGATAGTTAATTTAAATATTAGTAGCACAATAACATTATGTTAAACCAATGTATTAACCTTTATTATGTAGTTTACATATATAAATTATTTATAGTTCTTTCTATAAGTGCACAAATATGTTTTAAATAATTAGATACTTTTCAATTCAATAAAATGAAATACTATTGTATGTCCCTATTATTATATTAAAATGAACATCCAATTATCTCATTGTCATTTCCTAACACCTTAATTACTTCCAGTCTTTACAATGTAGTCACCCTGCATTCCTTTTGTTTTTGATGCTATTCATCATTTGAAAAGCAAAAAATATTATATAACCGTGAAAAGGCCTTATTTAATTAGTTATCTACACAACAAGTTATAGAAAGATGAATGATTGTAACTTTGAAACATTTCTTAATAACCCTTTATAATTAACAAGCATACCTCTCCAAATCATACAGAAAAATAAGATACTGCATTAACTGTACTACCTTAAAGTGATTCTATAATTTCTTTTTTTTTGGGGGGGGGGATAACAAACATGTCTATACTTACCTGCTCCCTGCAGTGGTTTTGCACAGAGCAGCCTGGATCCTCCTCTTCTCGGGTCCCCTACAGGCTCTCCTGGCCCTTCCCGCCTGTCAGGTGCCCTACATCAAGCAGCTTGCTATGGGGGCACCCACTGATCCGTGTGTCCATTCACACATGGAGCCCGGGCTTGGCCCTGCCCCCCTCTCTCCTCATTGGCTGAATGGCTGTGATTGACAGCAGTGGGAGACAATGGCTCACGCTTGCTGTCTCAGCCAATGAGGAGGCAGAGACCCAAGACAGCCGAGGCTTTCATTCACATCGCTGGATCGAAATGGGGCTCAGGTAAGTAATGAGGGGGCTGAGGGCACAGCTGTACAATGAAGGTTTTTTACCTTTAGCCTTTGCAACCACTTTAAATTACTTAAACACAAATGTACAGAAACAATCTAGCATGTTCTTTAAGGACAATTATTATGAAAACATTGCAGTTTTTTGTGTATTTATTGTAAAGACTGTACTTCTTACTATACACTGATCAGCCATAACTTTATAACCGCCCACCTGATATTGAGTAGGTCCTTTTGCCACCAAAACAGCTTCTTCTGTCTCCAAAACAGCCCTAACCCATTGAGAGACAGATGCCACTAGACCTCTGAATGTATGCTGTGGTATTCAGCATCAATCCATTAGTAGCAGATCCTTTATATTTTGTAAGTTACAAGATGAGGCCTCCATGGATCAGATTTGTTTTTGCAGAATATCCCACAGATGCTCGATTGGACTGAGATCTGGAGAATTTGAAGGCCAAGTCAACACCTCAAATTAATTTTTGTGTTTTGTGCTAGAGGGGGGTGAAGATTTGCAGCAATTTATATTGCATTTAAGCACAACGTGCTTCCTCCTCTGGACTACTGTCTTCTATTCGGGCTTCGCAAACATTCACCTTAAGACGCATTGAGTCATATATACAGTGCATGAGGGAGGTTGATACTGCACTAATTTCCTCCTCTGGACTGCATGTCATGTGTATACATTAACTTTCCTCCATAATGTACGTCTCTTTTGAAAGGTGCATCTTTGCAATTCATGGATCATCTCCTTAACGAGAGCTTCATTTGTTCAACTTCACAATACGGAGCTGTATTAGTAATTATGGGACTATACACACCTCAGTACTTGGTCCACCATATTCCCAAATCCTAGGAGTCCAGTATGAGATCTGAGGAGTGTGGTGCTTTATTGTTTTATTTTGTATGTTTTTAAGATGTTTTTCATTAAAAAAAGTTGTTCATGGAATTTTTCGACCATCAGCCTATTTATCTATGTTAGCAGAACATGAATAAGTATACTAAAAACCCACGAGTCCTGGCTGAATCCATAACCAATCTTTTTAGTTTTTTTGGCATTAACATGAATCCTTTACAGTTTGTTTATAGAGATGGCACAGCCCTACCCATTCTTTTATGGGATGTCAGCATATATGACTTCCATATTTATCTGTCAGATACTATCTGCTCTCTGTACTGAGGCACTGGCCCTTATAATTATACTTTCTTGAACTTTAACTGATGTGTTAATTGCACCTAAACATTGGTGCACCTTCTCGCATGTCTGTACAGCCATTTTTGGTTTACTGTCATGTCACGTTTCCTGATGTGAACATGACATGTACAATTGTGTATGTTCTTTTCCGATTTGGATATCTCTGTTTGTTAAGTTCTTACACTAAATCTGTTTGTTAACCTGGTAATTCCTCACCATGTGTGCCTTGCAATTTGAGGCTCTTTAACCATGAAGAGCCCGTGTGGATGCATTTATATTGACAATCTTTGTAATATTTTCTTCCAAACATTAAGAAATAAATATTTTGGAAACAAAAAAATTGACAAAATGTACAACATAGCATATACTGTTCAGAGGTCAGGATTATAACATACAACATAGTAGATATGGGGCAGGGTTCAGAACTATAATGTACATAATAATGTATGCAATACAGGGGACAGGACATACAGCATAACATATATAATACAGGGGTCAGGAGTATAATGTGCAACCTGGCATATACTGTTCAGGTTACAGGAGTATAATGTACAGCATAATGAATTTAGTGCAGTGGTTGGCTCTATGCAAGATATGGCTCTATGGTGTACAGGGTACAGTGTCTGTGAGATAAAAGTGGTGTAGGAAAATGGAGTAATAGGCCCTCCACTTCCATTATAAATTGGCTAGCTTTTCTTTGACCTTGCCCACAGAGGACTCCGAGTGCCCTGGTGTCCATGTGGCTACACAATGTGGATAGTGTGAGCATACAGTGTGAGTGAGTGGCATTTCAGCTCTCGTCCTCTCAGAGATTGAGCAACCTGCTTATTAGCCTTGGCGTGGGGGAAGCATTTACACCAGGGAGCCACAGCAGGATTTGCATAAGAATGAGCCACCACAGGATTTCTATATGAATTGGCTATGGACACAACTTAGGGCCTGCTTGGCAGAAGTAGTGACAGACAGACTCAACAAGTCTTATACTATGATCCTGGGACATAGCCCGGGACACAACCTTAATGGGACAACTTAATAAATAGTAGAACTGTCTTGGCAAATAAAGAACATTTGGAAAGTACGCTTTATAAGGCAAACAAGATGACTACCACTGGTCTGTGAAAATGATGTAGACCCTACTGTCAACTGAAATAAATTCTTAAATAATAATGTCTTAAATAAATGTCTTAAATAAATTACCATGCCATAGTCACAAATAATTATCATTCAGTTATGTTTCATTAATTTCATAGTTTTGAATTATTCTAGTGTTGCCTTCCTTTGCAGCTCTAGACATTCGTTCACATTATATCTCAGGGCCACAAAGGAAGTCTGTGCTGGAAGACTTCTTTCTGCCAGATGTTGTGACATGTCTGGACAAGAAGCAGGTACATAAGGCCCAGCAACTTTTACTGACTGCAAATCCTGCTTTAAATGAGGTCTGAATAGGGGAGTATATTGATTCCACCTTCCCAACATACTGTATATTATATGTACTTGCATACAGGTAAATGCCCTGCTGTCCCTTAAAAATCTACCACTGATGACTACCTGTGAAATTACAAATTTATACCTAGAAAAAAAAGTATTTTAAAATATTATTATAGCTCTTATAGATCCTGTTGGGTAAAAGAATATGCCTCTGGTGGGAGAAGCAGGTGCTTTATTTAAAGTGGTTGCAAACCCTTACATTTACCCAGTGAAGTGACTGGCCTCAGGTGATACACAGAGATGGAACAAATCCTCCTACATAAGTTGTACCTATTTATCTACAGTCGTCTACCCCCTACATCCATTCAAAGTGCAGAATTTACACAGGACATTTCTGCTTGAATAACTGTTAACACCTCCTAACAAATTCCATGTTTAACAGTATAGTGAATAAAAGGGCTGGATTTAATTTAAAAAAGAAACACAACAACTGTAATTTATTACTTAGATGCATTTATTTCTGATGCTAATATCTTTCTGTATAAAAAAATTCAAGGATGCACCACTATTTTCAGAGATTGACAGCAATTTATCAGTGACCATTTGAATCATTAAAAGGTATGTAAATCAGTAAATCTCCCTGCATATATTGCTGGAATTCATGAACAGTTACAAACTATGTTAGAATTGGCAATCATTTTAATTATTAACTGTTCTAAACCCCTTTGTATCGAATACCATTCACACAAATACTTTGAAAAAGGGCACAATCAACTGTGAAAATATAATGAGTGGTTCTTCAGAGCCTGAAGAAAAAATCTTGTGTTGTTTTTAACCAATGTATTTACTTTATATTTACACTATATGTTACAGGTTTGCTTTTTTTCTTCTATGCTTTAATAAATCATATACCCTGCATATTGTATGTGTTCATGGTGCAACTTAGATTATGCAGCTACCCAAACCACACAGCACTTTTGAAACATGGAAATGTAACTCTTAAACACACAGAACCAGGAAAAAAGATATTACATTTGTGGATAGAGCACACATAATAGGGCCCAACATTATATAGTTGACAGCAATGTGACAGGCACTTCACATCTATACAGAATAAAATATAGGTGTGTACAGATGATTAAATACAAATGTTATGAATCAGGTACATTAAGCAATAAACACACATATCTTTGTGTATTTGTCATCACAAAAATGACAGGGATTCCCATTTGTTTCAAAGTCCATAGGATGCAAACACATATAGATACTTGTAATATTCACAGCAATTTTTTGTGTGTCACAAATCCTTTATATCAATATACTGTTTTTTATATTTGATATGGTGCTTGTGAATGATAACAGAGACATGTTCTGGCTTTTTTGATCATATGAATCCCCTAGTGTGCAACCTCTGCAGAAGAATCATGTTACACTTTTGAAAGTATATAGACTCTTTACGTTAATTTAATATTAGAGTTTTATAACACGTTTCAAATCAGAACAAAATGCAGTTGTGGGACATTTTTCATTTTTGATCTGACAATTCATCGCGGGTTCTAAGCTTGTTATTGACATTGACTGAATAGTTTTGATGACTCCATCTGTTGACTGGTAAAGATCTACCTGCTTTGTCAAAACACGTAATGTAATATGCTTTTGTAGTTTTATGTTGATGTTTCTCTTGTACAAGTCTGACATGAGAGGACAAGATAATTTCAAATGTTAACCTGGTATGTTCAAGACGTATAAGTGCCTGTATACATCATAAACCTCAGAAATTAGTCTTTTGACAATTCTAATGCTCTACAAAATTCACTGTAAATATGGCAAACATGAATTGCAACTTACACCTCTTTCCTATTTTGGGAAGTAACAATGAGTATTAGTGAACATTAAACAACAGTTATACAGTGCTCAATGCCCTTGCATACTCCAGGACCAATCCTGTGCTCCAAATGTTCCTGAGCAGGCCCAATACTGTGCCCAGGACCAACTTAATTAAAATTAATATTTGTAAAACATAACCATATATTACAAGTAACTGTATAGAAGCCCTATGTAGGGATGGGTGAATGTATTCAGGTTTAGTTCCTAGGGTGTTCATCAAGCCCATCACCAAGTACCAAAATTAAAAAACTTAAATCTGAACCCTATCGACAGGAGAAGGAATCTTTACATTCAATTCTAGCCATGTTAGGAGCTAATATGAAAAGAGTTTTCAAAAAAGAGCATAGGGAGCCAAACAAAGCAAAACAATTTAAAAAATACCAATCAGTGAGAAAAGGGTTCACCGTTTAATGAGAATTCAAGGCAGATCTACAGTAGGGAACAAATTTCTGTTCCACGTTACCCATGTGCATGTTGTCTGTGGCTGCTGGAGCTGTGTATTTCAACTGAGAGCTCTGCATTCAGCACATCAGTACAAGATTCTGACAAACTGCCAATAGATAATAAACTCCGAATTACTGCAGCTGTGTGTCTCAAGCAATCTGTGGGGCGCTTTCCATCTTATAGCTGTCACTGCTTATTTCATGTAAGTAGATATTGGGGTGATTTACCAAAGGCTAATAGACTGTGCAATTTGCAGGCGCAGTTGCACTTTGTAAGGACATTTGCGCTAAAGCTTAGTAAATGAGGTGAACCTTTACTTTGCAAAGAATACCCAATCACTTGCAAGGCGGAAAAAAAACAGCATTTTTGCTTGCACGTGGTTGGATGATGGAAGTCAGCAGCACTTCCCCTCATTTACTAAGCTCTGGAGCAAATGTCCTTGCAGGTTGCAACTGCACTTGCAGAGAGCACTGTCTGTTTGCCTTTAGTTAATCAACCTCATTATGTTTTTAACTATTAAACAGTTGGGGTTTTTTTTACCAATACACTTCTGCCCCATGTCTCTCTGCTTTCTAAACTAGCTGGATTGCCCTGATCTTTCTCAAGGTGCTGCAGAAGGTCGGATTTCATTAACCCCTGATGGTAACCATATGGACTGCATCCCACTTATATGTATAGGAACTTTTATTCTTATTCCTATTTTATATTTTTTATGGACTCTGTTTGAACTGTCTCTGGACATTTATTATGAGTTTGTAGGCTACACTTAGAACACTACCACTATATATTTGTTTTGTCTGCGTCAGAACCCCTAATCTCATGTAAACTCTGAGATGAACAGTTATATGAGAACAGAGGCAGCACCAGCCTTTGACTTATATAATGAAGTAAACCATCCAGTACACCTCTCGAAGACATTGTCCAGCCTCAATGTGTCATGTATCATATCAACTAGGGAAAGGACTACTGATATGATATATAACACATTGGGACTGGACAGTGAAGTAGAGAGGTGCACTGTAATATTAATGGTCCTATATTTATCAAGATCAGAAGATGTACCTTCAGACAGTTGAGTGAAATGGAAAGCATATTTAAAGAGATTGGATGATTCTAGGGTTCTGTTGCTGAAAAAAGCACAATTAGACTTCCTAACCATACAAGGTTTATCTGGTAGGCAGTGCAGTGTGGTCTTTCATGGTGTCAGTACCACAGAGGTTACCTGGAGGGTGGAGGAGTGCACAACTAAGTGGAGAAAATGTGATATTGGAATGTACTGTATATAGTATATATGGATTTATGAAGCATTAGTTTATGAACTATATATGAAAGTTTTTTTAAATTCTATGGCTCTTATTTATGTCTTGTGCATTTTTATTATTTATTTATTGCTTGAGTTTTGGTTTTAACTTGAAAAACATATTATAGTGTATTATTCGAAAGATAATAGCCACAAACACTGTAAAGTGGCTGAAGCTTGATAAGGCCACAAATGTAAGAAGGGGTGATGAGGCAGGTTTTTCCTTAAATACCTACACCAAAGTGCAAGATATGGGGAGGCAACACCGACTTCAGTTCTGTGACCTGTCCTGCATCCTTCCTAGCTTCTAGCAGCCTTATACATTGTGCAATGAAGGAGATATAAGACCCCTGCTTGTGCTTATTGAACCATGTGTCTATGGTCATGTGTACCCCACCACTGACAGTCTGTTCTAGCAACATCCACACTTTACACATGCTGGTGTATGGCAAGGATGGCCTTCTGGGCAAAAAGAGGAACTTTCCTGTGTGATGCAGCACAGGCTATTTACTTGCAGGAGGGGGACAACTCCACTAACTGGAATAGCAGCATCAGTAAAGCCAGCAGTTTTGTAAAGCTGAGATCCTTGACATAGGAGTGTTTAGGGGACAATTTTTTTTAGCTCCAGCAACTACAAAAAAGACACCTATCTGGTCATAAATGCTTCAAGACATCATGGAATCATGGAGTGGGATTGAGAGAATTAAAGTGAGTTTAAAGCTAATGATTTTCTCTGCTCAGCGTAGTCCCATACTGACCTTCTTCTGTGCTTGACAAGTCATAACTTAAGTCTCTGAAATGCCTTGTGAGACTTCATTCCACATCACTTGAGACTTCAAAGGTTACAGCAGATGCAGATGGAAAATCTTGTGGTATGGGGAGAGAGGTGGAAAGTGAGGAATAAGGAGGAAAAGTTCAGGCCTTTTGCTGCAGTACAGTATAATTCAAGTACTGCTCCTATCAAGCTTTTTGTGCAGATTCATGTGTCTCCTCATGCATTTGGTACCAAAATGACTAGTAGTTTTTCCACAGCTGATATGCTGCAGGCAGAGACTGCAGACCACAGTGCTTCTGTTTGCAGCATATGAGTGAAAAAATGCCCAGACGTTATACTTTTGTGAACCAGACCTGGGGTTAGCAGTAGTCTGTACCCATTGGGCTGTGCCATCCAATGAAACAGGACTGTTTCTCCCTCCAGTCCTCTACATGTTGCTCCAGCTCCTAGATGAAATCCCCTACATTGCTGTTTTGTCTCTATCCCAATTTACCTCTTTGCAGTCCTCACCTCATCACCCCAGCCCTCTTTTTCTCTGGAGCCTGTATATTTTTACTACTGCTCAAGATAGCGAGATTCCCAATCTCCAAGCACAACTCCTTCTGTAGTTGCTAGTCTAGCTCATGTGCTTCATTGATAAGAACAAAGGAAGTCCAGTCGGCTGCACTCCAAACAATCCACTTTATTGACCCAAGATAAAACCAATACAGACAGTGAAAATACAGTGGGGGACTGGCAGGTAAATGTGTTTCACAGTAAAGACAGTGCTGCCAGTCCCTTACTGTATCTCCACTCTCTGTATTGGTTTTATCTTGGTTCAATAAAGTGGATTGTTTGTAGTGCAGCTGTTTGGTCTTCCTTTGTTCTTATCTCTGGAGCTCACTTGACAGTAGGTTGTGGCCGCAGGAACATCACTGGCAAATGCTGCTTCCTACCTGATGCTTCCTCCCTCTATGCTTTTGGTGTTCTCTTTTTTCACATAGGATAACAGAAATTCTTGCACATCCTCCTGCAGCAAAGTGAGTGATGGTGTGCTGAAATAATTCGGCCAGTTTGTGGGGCTATTTTAGTATAAACTAATAAATAAATTTGAACTCTTATCCTTTGATCTGGTGCTTCTTCCATAAATGCACATTTTTTTTTCAATTTTAAAGGGCTATGGCAGGTGTGGTGAGGACGTAGAAGAGGTTTTCTTCTGATGACTCTTCCATGAAGACCATATTTGTACAAGTATCTCTTTATAGTGGAATAGTGTACCACAACTCCAGTGTCTGCCAGATCTTTCTGGAGGGATCGTGTAGTCAAACGTGGGTTTTAAATTGTTTTTCTCACAATCCTGCAAGCTGTTCTGTCTGATATTTTTCTTGGTCTTCCAGATCTTGCTTTAACTTCCACTGTTCCTAATGACTGCCATTTCTTAATTATATTCCGAACAGAGGATATTGACACCTGAAAACGCTTTGCTATCTTCTTATAGCCTTCTCCAGCTTTGTGAGCGTCAACTATTTTCAGTTTCAGTTTTCTAGACAACTGCTTAGAAGAACCCATGGTGCTGATTGTTGGGGCAAGGTCAGATGAGTCTGGGCATTTAAAACGTTTGAGATTGACATAACCTGGTCTTCCCAGACGATGATTGAGAACAATCCATGACACTGGCAGGTCTCAGCTTTGCAAAGGGGGCAGTGCATGCTATAAATTCCGCAGGGTGCCCAAACTTTTGCAGATGACATTTTTTTGTTTTCTGTTATTTTTAAAGTGTAAATGATGGAAATAAAATCTAACTTTTGTTGACATATTATAAGAATGTCTAATCTGTAATTTGATGCCTTTTGGAGATTTTTCCATCTTTCCTTGGCTTCTTTATGCACATTAATACACATTTTTAGCTGGGGTGCCCAAACTTTCGATCCCCACTGTAAATATAATGTCAGTTATGACATTAAGGGTAATACAAATGTGGTGCTTTAGCCTTGATGCACTAAAGATGTGATGATTTGGTGCAGAAAAAAATGTGCTCTAAACATAAGGTATCTGCTGTGTGAGTCACAAAGTCACAGCAAAATAAAATAAAGGCTCCAGCAAAATTAAATTCAAATAAACCTTCCTCACAAAAACTCCAAGACACAAAACACAAATCACATACACACAAACACACACACGTTTTTTTTTACACCAAAATAAAAAAATCCTGTAGGGGTTGGACAGCAGCTAAACAGCAACTGAAGTTGTTGCTGACACACGAATAATGTAAACTTAGAAACTATTGGTGGGTTTATGCCCTGGGAACATGCGTACACGATAATATAGCCTACCACATTGCAATTCACAGTAACACAATATAGCACTGTATATAGCACTGCTTAGCACAACTATCTCCCTAATCACCACATACTGTACACTCAGCTCAATCTATCTATTTCAAAATACATTGATAATTGCCTGCAGGAAACACTGATTTTTATATTTAGGAGGCTGACACATAACAAGGACCCCCTTTTCAACTATTCTAACCCCCCTGGACACAATACAAAGGCCAGGGAGTGTTATACTGGTAGTTGGTTGCTATGGTGGCAAATGACAACTTTAGTTAATCGTGTCTGCAAACTACAAATGGGTCAGGTTCACTGAGAACCCAACGTCATCCCAAACTGAAAACTCATCCCCCAGTTCTTTGTATGGTAACAATTTGGTTTGCCCACAATGTTCAACCCCCCAGTGCTATATGTCATTTTGCCTGCCAGTGTGCTAAGATTTAGTAAGTATCTATTGATCAGTGCTGAGAGTTTACTAAGGATTTATGCTGCACATGCAAGCTCCTAGGTGACCATGATTTTTTGCTTTTTTTGTCATATCCTGTAGCATCTGAGGAATACTCTGCATTACATAGTTACATAGCTAGTCTGGCCGAAAAAAGAGGAATGGATGGAAACATGTAAAGGCAGATGTGATCAGTTACATAGTTACACAGCTAGTTACATAGTTAGTCTGGCTGAAAAAAGACAAAAGTCCATCCAGTTCAACCATTAAAAAAAAAAAAAGTTATAACCCTACACCCACAGTCGATCCAGAGGAAAGCAAAAAAACCCCATGAAAGCATTATCCAATTTGCTTCTGTGGGGAAAAAAACCTTTCCTGATCCCTCAAGAGGCAATTGGATATTTCCTGGATCATCTTTACCTATAAATGTTAGTATTCAGTTATATTTTGTTTATCTAAGAAAGAATCCAGGCCTTTTTTAAAGCAATCCACTGAGCTGGCCAGAACCAACTCTTGAGGGAGTCTATTCCACATTTTCACAGCTCTCACTGTGAAGAAACCTTTCTGTGTTTGGAGATTAAATTTATTTTCCTCCAGACATAAAGAGTGCCCCCTTGTCCTCTGTGATGACCTCAGGGTGAATAGTTCTACACCGAGTTCACTATAACTGATGTATTTATAAATATTGATCATATCCCCCCTTAATCTCCTCTTCTTAAGAGAGAATAAATTCAGATCCTCTAATCTTTCCTCATAGCTGAGCTCCTCCATGCCTCTTATCAGTTTGGTTGCCCTTATCTGTACTTTCTCCAGTTCCCCAATGTTCTTTTTGTGAATTGATGCCCAAAACCGAACTGCATATTCCATATGAGGTCTTACTAATGATTTGTACCGGGGTAAAATTATATCTCTCTCTCTGGAGTCTATACCTCTTTTAATACAAGAGAGGATTTTGCTCGCTTTAGAAACCGCAGCTTGGCATTGCATGCCATTATTAAGCTTGTGATCCTCCAGAACTCCCAGATTACTTCTCAAAGATAGATGTACCTAATAAAAGATTAAACGGTAAGTAATTTAATTCACTTAAACCAGCTGCTGTAACATAAACTAAATATCATGCATATCAAAATGGTAAGTTTTTTTTTAAACAGTTATGAGGATGTGGCCAAGAGCTCAGTAATCTGTTGCTTGCCTAGTATCGTCCTTATTCTTTTACCTGTGTACTATCCTTCCCTAACCAAGCTCTAATTCTCAAGTCCATTATTCTGAATCTCCACATTTTCTGTCACATTCCTACATTTATGGTGCTTCCATTTTTTCCTGTTATTATTTAATGGAGTTTTTCAGTATGCTTTAGGTTGAAACATTGCAATTCGTATGTCCTGAGTATCTACAGTGGGGCAAAAAAGTATTTAGTCAGCCACCAATTGTGCAAGTTCTCCCACTTAAAAAGATGAGAGAGGCTTGTAATTGGCATCATAGGTAGACCTCAACTATGAGAGACAAAATGAGAAAACAAATCCAGACAATCACATTGGCTGATTTGGAAAGAATTTATTTGCAAATTATGGTGGAAAATAAGTATTTGGTCACCTACAAACAAGCAAGATTTCTGGCTCTCACAGACCTGTACCTTCTTCTTTAAGAGGCTCCTCTGTCCTGCACTCATTACCTGTATCAATGGCACCTGTTTGAACTTGTTATCAGTATAAAAGACACCTGTCCACAACCTCAAACGGTCACACTCCAAACTCCACTATGGTGAAGACCAAAGAGCTGTCGAAGGACACCAGAAACAAAATTGTAGACCTGCACCAGGCTGGGAAGACTGAATCTGCAATAGGCAAGCAGCTTGGTGTGAACAAATCAACTGTGGGAGCAATAATCAGAAAATGGAAGACATACAAGACCACTGATAACCTCCCTCGATCTGCGGCTCCATGCAAGATCTCACCCTGTGGGGTCAAAATGATCACAACAACGGTGAGCAAAAATCCCAGGATCACACTGGGGGACCTAGTGAATGACCTGCAGAGAGCTGGGACCAACGTAACAAAGGCTACAATCAGTAACACACTACGCCGCCAGGGACTCAGATCCTGCAGTGCCAGATGTGTCCCCCTGCTTAAGCCAGTACATGTCCGGGCCCATCTGAAGTTTGCTAGAGAGCATTTGGATGATCCAGAAGAGGATTGGGAGAATATCATATGGTCAGATGAAACCAAATAGAACTGTTTGGTAGAAACACAACTCGTCGTGTTTGGAGGAGAGAGAATGCTGAGTTGCATCCAAAGAACACCATACCTACTGTGAAGCATGGGGGTGGCAACATCATGCTTTGGGGCTGTTTCTCCGCAAAGGGACCAGGACGACTGATCCATGTACAGGACAGAATGAATGGGGCCATGTATCGTGAGATTTTGAGTGCAAACCTCCTTCCATCAGCAAGGGCATTGAAGATGAAACGTGGCTGGGTCTTCCAACATGACAATGATCCCAAACATACCACACAGGCAACGAAGGAGTGGCTTCTTAAAAAGAATTTCAAGGTCCTGGAGTGGCCTAGCCAGTCTCCAGATCTCAACCCCATAGAAAACCTTTGGAGGGAGTTGAAAGTCCATGTTGCCCAGCGACAGCCCCAAAACATCACTGCTCTAGAGGAGATCTGCATGGAGGAATGGGCCAACATACCAGCAACAGTGTGTGCCAACCTTGTGAAGACTTACAGGAAACGTTTGACCTCTGTCATTGCCAACACAGGATATATAACAAAGTATTGAGATGAACTTTTGATATTGACCAAATACTTATTTTCCACCATAATTTGCAAATAAATTCTTTCCAAATCAGCCAATGTTATTGTCTGGATTTTTTTTCTCATTTTGTCTCTCATAGTTGAGGTCTACCTATGATGCCAATTACAGGCTTCTTTCATCTTTTTAAGTGCGAGAACTTGCACAATTGGTGGCTGATTAATACTTTTTTGCCCCACTGTATCTAGCCTTGCTTCATCTGTTTCCCATGATAATTTTGGTATCTGTCTACTATGAATGGTTTGCTGTACTATTTCTTTACTTTTTGTCAACCTACTCTTCTGCTTAGGCCTGTGTTTTCTTCATTATCTCCTTGATTGCTTCCAGTCCAACCTATGCTAACCTTCACCTTCATGATTCTGTGCTCCCTGCCAGTCCTAGTCTTAATCAATCTCTGTTTCACTATCTATCTCAGTAGTGTTACTATGAAGGGCCACAGCTTGAAAATTTCTGCTGTACAGCTCCAACTTTAACAGAAATTCAGGTAAAGACAAGGCATTTTGAGGTTTTACCCCCTCATAATGAACCACCTGCTAATGACATCTAATCTCTGTCCATTTCCATGATCTCTGTAACTCATAGTTGTCTAGCCTCAGATACCTCACACAATTCTGATAACTGCTCTTTGCTGTCTTCCTCCTCTGATATTTGACCCTCAGTGTGTCCTTAGATTCTCCTGTTGGCCTCTGATTATGATCATGTCTTTGTCTTCCTTTGATCCTAAGCTAGCAATGTCCAGTCTTTCCAAACTCAGTCAGAAATCTGCTGCCACACAAAAGAATTTAAAATGACAATATTTCCTCAAATCACTATATTTTAATCCTTTTATCTAGGGCATTATGTTATAATCCCTAACCGCCACAAAGGTAGTAATTTCTACATTATGTGAATTTCAAAAACATTTTTTAAATTTTTAACTAAAAAAGTAAACTTCAGGTGTGGTGAGATAAAAATATTTTATGATTACTTATAATTAAGACAATACTTAGTAAAATATGGCATATGTAACAAGTGAAAAAATCCAGTCAATGAAATTATTAGTAATTTTCTTCAAGCTGTCAAAATGTGGTTTAACAAAATAGCCTTTGTATTTTTCAATCTTTGACTTTAGAATTGTTGGTTTTGCCCTAACTTCATCCATTATTTATATGTTTTATTATTTCCCTGCTTGATGAATAGGTGGAATATGAAGATCTAGCCCTTGCAGAATCAAATAAAATCTCAAGAAAATAGATATTGTGGACAATGCTATGGAGATAATATATTGTATGTAGTGCTATGGTAAATAATTCTTTCTAGCCTTGTGTAACACCATAAAGTTTATTTTATGTTGTACGTATTTGCATCTAGAATGCTTTTTTAATATATAGCCTAGCTGCTATGTTTGAGCAAGAAAGATAAATCCAGAATTTTGAGAGGAGGTACTCTGCATCTATATTGGTTTCTATTCCTTAAGAGAACACTATTTTCTCCTGCATCCTGCTTATGTTAAAATGTATGAGGGAAGGCACAAGTACACAATTAAAAGGAGAATGGAAACTGCTAAAGTAATATTTCCATTTTCAAAAATGCTGTTTCAGATTTTTTAACTTGTACTAAGCAGAATGTACAAGGCATACTGATCACCAGTACTGAATGAATTTCTAAAAGTTCCAGTGCTAAGACTTTTTTTTAAGTAGATTAAAAATTAATTAATTGCAATATGTCAAATGGAATACTTCAATTTGTTTATAAGATTCTTGTCCCATTATAACATTGTATAGAACTCAACTTTTAATATTAACACTCCTCATTGCTAGTTGGTTGTTTAAAATTTTAACAGTAATATTTAAAAGACTATTCCAAAGATCACCCTGTTCACATTGGAACACCCAGTTATTCTGTTCTTTTTGCCTACTGACCAGGAGATGCTATTTCATATTTCACCCAAACTAATGTTGTTGGTGAGCTACTTCAGGCTTTTAAGCAGTTAATAGATTCCTGCACCTATGAGCTAGTAAATCCAGATTCAAATTAGGGTTCTATGTAACTCACAATCTGAGCAATCTGGGTGATTTAAATTGTAATCTGCCAGTAATCAAGCCATTCCCACCAAGTCAAATTGCACATTTATTGATAATAAATTGCCATTATGGTCAGATGATTATGGTTTAGCCATCAAGAAGTTCAGCCCAGAATGCCAGCCCTGTTTCATGTGTGGTGCCTGCAATTACACTGTAAGAGAGTGGTTTGTAGGTGGTAAAGTCTCTCAGGTTTGAAAGGCTGGACTTTAGACTGTGAAGATTTCCAAGCCTAGTAAAGCCATGTGTGCTGGTTTACATATATGGTAAATCTGAAAATGTCTTTATTTGCCTGCTAATAGGCATACAGATTAGACTTCTATTCTGTGCCTAGTTTGCTGTTGGGATCCAAGAGTTGTACAGCTGCTTAGAAATGGAATTAAGGATCAACAAACATACTTGTAGCCTCCATGAAATGCAATTTCACAAAATTGTTAGTTTGTTTATGTATAATTGACAAGTTCACTTCAAAGATTCAGTTTCTTGTGCCTAAGCCCAAAGCAGGTTGGACTATCTGATATTTATTCTTACAAGCCAAAATAAATAAGACCAATCAAAGCTTCCTGTTGCTGTTTATCCCTTTCATGACATAAAAGTGATTGAGTAGAGTGTAGAGGTGCAACTTTTTATGCTTTAGCTAGGTATTTATAACACATGGGTATTTAAGCCATGCTTTGGGTGCGGAATGAAGAAGATTGATGAGAGTAGATCTACTAAACAGTGAACTGTATAAAGAAGCATCATCTGCTTGTTTAGTGTTTCAGTTTTCCATTGAGGCTTAGCTGCAACAATCCACCCAGGCAATTTTGTTGGTAATCTGAGAATCCTGAAATACATCTGTTTGTGATGCTGGAACACAGTAAAAACCCTTAAATGCAGAATGGCTGATGTAAATAAATGTCATTGCTAAGAATTCTCCTATGGCCACAAATCATATTAAAACCTGCATTGGATGTCATAATGTGATTATCCCTTGCAGGAAGCATAGAAAGGAAGAGGAAGTCGCACAGCAAATGCTTTAGGAAGTAAACCCCTCCTGCCCCCCTGTCAAAATCTGTCTGGATGGCATTACAGAAAAGTCAGATTAAGCATACTTGGTCAAACTTTCTGATTTTAGAACTGCATCATTTAATGGATATACTGTATCTAGTAGTTCACTGGTTGATTTAACTTGTTTTCTGATGTGGCTGTTTAAGGCATATCTCATCAAATGTAGATGAACCTTAAAGTGATCTGAGAAGGTACAGACGTGGAGAGGATTCAAACAGAGGGTTCTCATTAAAAGGTTCACTTTTTTCTTGAATAAAAGGTATGTACTTGACCTGAAGCTTTTCCATTTCTGTCTTCCTTATATTCATTGACGTTACATATATAGGCTTGATTCTGAGCACACTTCATATTGGTTAGATTATAGGTGTCTATTATTACACCATCTTCTCCATTACTAATAAATGGGATATTTAAAATATGAATATATATATATATATATTCATATTTGAATAAATAGTCCAAATGATGGACAGTACTCAAAGGGCTTAATGACAGAATAGAAGCGTATATTTAATCCCAGATTTTCACTTTTGTTCTTTCATTAAAACTAGTTTGGTTTATAGATGATCTCTGAATGGCACTTGGGCAGTTATCTCAGTCTAATGGACTTGGTCTCTAAATAATGCATTATGATTATAAATGTTTTGACAGGAGATAAAGGTGGAAGCCCACTGTGAATATTCTATGTTTGCCTCCAAGGTTGATCCATTGAAAATTTGCATCTGTAAAAACCAATATGGTATTCTGAAGCTTTAAGTCAGTCTATAGTCAGCCATAGCATTGTTGTATGGATAATCATGAATAATATCTTCCTAATTTCCAGAACATTAGATTTTCATCCATATGATACATTTCCTTACTTATTGAATAGTTCTTATTTTTTATTCAAGGTACCAAGGTGTCTTTGTGGCTATTATTGCTACCTGGAAAATGAAGGTTTGGGGGTTTCTGTCCAACTGGGGCCCTAAATAAAGTACGCAAGCAAAATGATTGAAAAATTGATGTTAGAATTGGTCAGCATTAGGTCAGGCAATGGCAATGCTTTGAGCTTGATTAAGTTGAATTCTATTTTTATTACCTTGTATATGTAGTAAGAAATGCACCCCTCTGCTATATGGACCAGATCTAGGGATGAAGCAGATTGGGATATGGAACTTGGCTGTGAGATCTGTTAAGAAGGCCTTATAGCTTTAGTGTTTCAGCTTTAGCAGGTGACATCATTTTTATAGACATGCTTTGTTCTGTATTCTGTGTTTATGATTTTAATAAAAAATACTTATCATATTTATCATTAATGTGTTTTGCCAGTATGCAAAAATAAAACCCACAAAAGTTGCACAAGCATTCACAGCATCTTAAAGCCAAGTTACCTAATGTAAGATGCAACGGATGGTGCTACAATGGCAATAAGACGCATACTTGCAATTCATCATCCTGGGCAATAAAATACGAATAAACAAAGTCCAGTCATTGCAGCATCCCAGTGTTTATTACATTGTTGAGATAAATAACATGATCAATGTGCAACAGTTTTGGATCTTGCATGCTTTGCATGAGGAATGGTCTAAAACCATTGGGGATGTATACATGTGTGTGCTTTAGAACAGTAGAATTAAATGTTATTTTACAGCTTACATTTGCATTCATTGCATCTTCCATCTGATATATTTGTACATTTGTTATTTTTTTAAATGTTTCAGTTAAAACTATTTGTATGTTCTTAAGAGTCATCAGTTTCCTATGATCTTTTTGCCTAGTATTAAATGTTTGCTACTCTACACAAATGACTGCTACATGCAAGGTGCTTCTATAAGCACAGAAAAGGGGTTACTGGAATTGCCCAAACTTGATTGTAAGTGCCAGTGCAGTTTGCAACTACCTGTACATTCAGAACAAGCAGGGAATTGTAAAGATTGTCTTTTTTTTTAAAGTCCTGCTCTGTTCTTTAGGCTTCTCTATCCCCAGACCTTCTCTATGTCAAATGATGAGCAGGGTCCCCCTAAGGGGTGAGTTCATGATGCCATGTAGTCAAGATATGTAAATAGTCTTCCTGGTTGAGGACATCTAGTGGTGGGAAAAAAAGTAGAAAGGGTCCACTTCGGATTGGAGGTGAGTATTGCTGCCAAGGCTTAATTTTTGTTTTTATTACTTTATGGGTACTTTCTTTTTATGAAAAGTAGAGCTTTTTTTTGTTAACTAGATCACCTTATACAACAATAGAACAGGAAACTTTACATACTGAACAGAAGTTATTAAAATAATATATCTCAGTAAAATCTAGGCATACATGAAAAGCATTTATGATTTTGCTTAGGTGAAAAAATTAGGTTGCATTGTAATGTTGGGGTATTTTTATTAACAGAAAAAGCAATGTTATTGTTCTTGTGTTTGTTAGCCATACCATATTTACTATTTTATAGGTTTTACTATATTTTATTTAATATTTGTTTGCCTCATTGCTTTAGTTTACCTCCATGGTTCATCAGAACTCACTAAGCCTATCAGGATTTTTAGGCTGCAATCATGTTTTGCAGCTAGCGTTAAGTCTTAGCATACATTTAACATAGAACAGTCCTAGGTAGTCATATAGTCTCTTACAGATTTAAGAATTTGCAGTCAGGTCCCAGAAGATTTCTACTTTCGTAAGTATTTAGTATAGCTTTAGGTGTCCCTAGGGCGATCCTGGTGCTCTGTGAATATTCCTTTTACAGTGAGTGAGCACTGTTGTAGATTCACCTCTGTTAGAATACAGAATTCATGTTTTCTTTTTCTTGAAACAGCCTACCTGGAGGCAGTAAGACTGGAGTGATAGCTAGCCAGGTTTTCTGTTCTATCCATGGACAGGTAACACCTTTACATTTTCATATAACACAAAAAAATACAGAAATAGCAAATAAAACATTTTGTTCAAAGCTGTGCTTTTAATTTTTTAAAATAATTTTGGTTGACTGAGAACATTATATCACATTTTTTCTGCACAAGGATTTATCAAAATGATTTAAAGTAGACTTAACATACAATATATATATTATGTTAAGTATATGCATGTTATTTAACCATTTCAATACCGGGCACTTTTACCCCCTTCCTGCCCAGGCCATTTTTCAGGTTTCAGCGCTCTCACATTTTGAATGACAATTGCGCAGTCATACAACATTGTACCCAAACTAAAATGTTATCATTTTCTTCACACAACTAGAGCTTTCTTTTGGTGGTATTTAATCACCGCTGGGGTTTTTATTTTTTGCTAAATTAACAAAATAGGACCAAAAATTTTGAAAAAAAAAACATGTTTTTCTTAGTTTCTGCTATAAAAGTTTGCAAATAAATAATTGTTCTTCATAAATTTAGGCCAAAATGTATTCTACTACATGTCTTTGGTGAAAATAACCCAAATTAGGATGTATTTTTTAGTTTGTAGGAAAGTTATAGAGTTCGCAAACTATGGTATATATCTGAATATTGATCAATCCTGATGTACTGACAGCCAATCTAATTTCTTGAGGTCCAAGAATGTCAGAACAGTACAGATATCCCCCAAATGACCCCTTTTTGCAAAGTATTTCATAAGAGGCATGGCAAGTTTTTTGAAGTTGTATTTTTTTTGTCATAATTTTTCGGAAAATGAAAAAATTAAAACAATTATTTTCACAATTTTTTTTTACATACTGTTACCAGTGCAGTACAGCATCATCATATAACTGGCATTGTGGTGATCAGGGACACTGACTGGTGACAGTATGCAAAAAAAAAAATATATATATATTTTTTTAATTTTTTTATTATTTTGTTAATTTTTTATTAAATTTTTTTTCTTTTTTTTTAAGATTTTTTTTCATATTTCACTATGACCAAAGTAGTACAATGTTACCATAGTAAGATTGTACTACTTTGGGGAAGTGATCAGTATTTTTTATTTTTTTTTACACAATTAATTTGCTATAAGCAAGCATTTACCTGAATTACATCAATTCATTAACCTCCTTAGCGGTAATCCCGATTGTAGCTCGGGGTAAAATTTCTATACCAAGAGCGGTAACCCCGAGCTACACTCGGGTTTACCATGCAGCGCTGCTCTGGGGGTCCCTGCGGCACTTACCTTGTCCTTCGCTCCCACGATGTGTCCCCTGCAGCGTCCCCGGCCATCTCCTCCAGCCGATGCCGGCATCCGGCTTCTGTGTTCCGGTTCCTGTGACGTCGGGACGTACGGGCGCCGGAACCGCCAGGAAATTTTAAATTTTTAAAAAATGTCATTTTTGCTGTCATTGCTGTTTCAGTGCATTTCACATACATTTTGTCCCTACTGCTTTGTCCTGTGCCCTGCTTGCATTTTGAATGTTCTTTCTGCCTGGAAACTTAGAAAAGTCCATGGCATCCAAAAAGCGTCCCTTTACGTCAAAAGCGGTTTTAGAGCAGCGATAGTAAATCAGAACCACTTGCAGAATTGAGTGATAATGATTCGTGGGGAAATTCGTCATCAGACACTGAAAACGATTTTGCGACTTTGCTCAGCGATGTGCGAATTTGCCTCTGTATTTCAAATTTCAGTGTTTTTGGTTTGATTATATTATTGAATTAAATTTATTATTATATTATTATTTTTTATGATTATTTATTAAATTATAATTTATGATTTCGTGTTTCAAATTTTATCATATCTGGAATGTTTAATAGACTCTTGTTCGTACAGATTTCAGTGAGTTATTCCTAAAAATTACAGCCTACAATAAAAAACTACATATTTCCATGCAAAAAAATGGTACCGCTTTCAGCACAAAAAATTGGAAAGAATCATACCGCCAAGGAGGTTAAGGGTTGTTGTTTTTTTTTTTGTTTTTTTTTTGCTTAGCTGTGATTTGGCCATGGTTAATCACATGACACAGCTGGGCTGTGATTGGCTCAGCTTGTGCATGTGATCACTGTGACCATTCACAGCTAGACACTAGTATGGATGGCATGAATGAAGCCATCCATTGTATACAACTGTCATGTGATCTGCTGTGATTGGTCTCAGCAGGTCACATGGTACCGGCAACAGGGCCGGTACTCAGATCTGTCATCGGCTGTGTCCGAGGTACACGGCTGGTGACAGATCGTGCCGCTGTGCGGCTCTGCAGGTGTGCAAACTGCGCATGCCCGGAGGACGCCATATGGCGTCCACCCGGAACGCTAAAGGATTTTGCCGGCCGCCAAACGGCCATTGGCCGGGCGGCTAATGGTTAATGTGTAAGAGTAGCACTTACAGGTATATACAGTATTATCTCTCAGAGAATATAGCACTACTCCTAACTATGCCTTCATCTACATTTCTAAGGATGATTCCATCTTTGTTCAGGCATTATCCATGGTCTACATCTACCTACTGGTCTGAGGTTCTGGTTCAGAGATCACACAAATGTAAATATTAATGTCTGCACAGATACTGTCTGTGTTCAGAAATCCCTGCTTCAAGCTTGTGTTGGAGATTGTGTTGGAGTGACTGGATTAGTCATTGGTCTTGGGTGGGTATTCGTATGGGCAGAAAGGAAGGAATGTCTTCTGGTGGGTAGTGCCTTGTGGATAGTGGCAAAAGGCCCTCTTGGGGATTGGGCTGCCACCTTTTCTGTGTGACCTTACAGTTGTTGCAACATGTAGACTTAGTTTACAAGGAAGGAGAGCCTGGAGTCCACAGAATTACAACTTCCAAAGTATGGGTCATAGATGTCTATTAAAAAGTGTAACATGTACATCAAGCCAATGTGTTTTGGGGGAATAGACTCCCCTTTCTTCAGGACTAGTAAAACAAAGAGTGGATAAAAGATACATACAATGAAATATATATATATACTGTATATATAACACATAATATAAAAAATGTATAAATAATACTGTAATGTAATATATACGGTGTATATATATATATATATATATATATATATATATATATATATATATAATTTCTGTCATATTGTAATCAGAACATTGAAAGATTACTTTTAAATAATTTGTGCTATTGAACCTTATACATATTTCTTTGTGTAACATGATATTCAACTTGAACCATACAGTCTGTGTTGTCATTTGTTTCTGTGCACCAGTCCGTAAGTTTATGATGTGAGCCCCACAGAATCTGAGAGTCCTAGAACTAAGGGCCCCATACAAATGTTTGGATATTTCTGCATGATACTCTCAGGCCATGCCCTTTGGAAATGAACATCTACTGACAGTTGTAGAACTGATATGATACAAAATGAAGGTTGAGGTAGGCAGCAGAAAATAAACAGGAACAAGGAGAACGTGTTGGGTTGCCTTGGGAAACAACTATTTAAACCATACAAGTGAATGCTAATCAAGGATGAATTTCCATTAAATAGGCACAGTAAGGCCTGTTCCTCTAGGACTCAGGGTCAAGTAAGTGTATGTTTTTTTTGGAGTTATTACTAACACATTTTTTCCTTAAAGGTAGCAATGTAATCTTTTCATATGTTTTTTTTAAACTGTGACAATATTTTAATCCAGGTTTAGACCAGTAAAACAAGAAAATGTTCTATGTAAAATAGATCATCCTAGCAGAAGATGTTTTTGTAAGCTTAAAAGTTGTGTGCTTATCAGCTCTGATGTTGGGACTGCACTGGTGACAATGACTTTTCTCCCATTTTCCCCACCCTAGATGCTATTTACCTTACTTGTAAAGAAAAGATTTGTGAAATATTTTGCCCATCAGATTTTTTTTCAATCCAAGAACCTAATCTAGATCTATCACCCTTCATGTTTTTACCCTGAGATACTTTATAATCAAAGATGTTGTCAAACTTTATTTTAAAGTCCCAACAATATGGCAAAACAGAAGGATTTTCTTAAATATTTCAAAATAATAGCTAATAGTAAAGAATAATGAAAGGAATTATGTAGGGTGTCATGATCGCAAGATCGCCGCCACCAACATGCGACAATCCCACGATCGCGACGTCCAATATGTCACGATCGCGGCGTCAGACCCCAGACCTTCTCACCCAAACTCGTGACCAAAGGACTAGTAAATCTAAAACTGCGATGTGACGTGCGTAACAATGCCACACCCAGCTGCACCCTGCACAATGATTTTCCAGCTAATGGATCACAGATCAATGTACCAGCAGCCTGAGTGATTGTTACTGGGTCAGGTTCATTACGCAATTAACCCTTCACACTGCCACCACCTCCTTTTTGTCAGAGAAAGAGGAAACTCAGCCATCTCAGCTAAAACACTATAATGATTGAGATAATCATCTGTATAAAACGGTCATAACACAGGCCTGTCATACAGAGGGTTAAACAAACAGTAGCGTTCTCTTCAGAGGCAGGGATTCGTAAATTGCAATACAGAGCTATAGAAACAGTTCAACACTTTCAGAAAGAAAGACGCCACAGACCAATACCTTGTGTAGGTGTGGGAGGTCTGGGTGTCGACCTAAACTAGAGCCAAAATCTTGTGTAGTTCATATTTGGGCTCATAACTTTTCCTATGCACAAGTGACATCCCACCCGCGGGTAGATTATTATGCAGACAAGTTTGAGGATTGATTAGATATAAATTATGAAAGTGTAGGCTAAACGGTTCACGAGATCTATTTTTCTGCTTTCCTGTGTATGCGAGACGAGTCGAGTGACCCATCAAACTGTTCGGCTCCTCCTAGCCAATCTGACGGTATGTCTGGTTTTTATGTAAGTCTCTCATATTCCAAGATATGAGACATAGGGGAAAAATGGATCTTGAGGAGTGTTATCTGATTCTGTCACCTACGCTGAGTTAGGCTCATTAGGTCAGGATCTCTTTCAACTCCTGAGAGAGCTTGCCTTATCTCTTCCGAGGTGTGAAATGGCACAGGTTCTCCCAGACATCCAGGCACCTAGCTCAGAGATGCCTTGGCCTGCCAGTGACCCACAACCAGCACACACACACACACACGCTGGCCAAATGTCTCCTCTCAGAGAGGGGAGGGGGAGTGAAGAATAAGGGAGAAATGGATACTCTTAACAAAATGGAGTCGGCGTCCTTCTCTGTGTTTTGCTCACGTTTGCGACATAGGGAATATATTTTTACATTGTAACTGGAATGATCAGGATTTGAAACATATAAAGATCAACATAGCAATAGTCACATAACTAGGTGTTCTTGATAGAGGGTCACATTTTTTGCACAGGGGGAGAAACATATCACAAGTCTTTTTTTCTGTTAACCCTATGTCTTATATCATAAAGAAGATGTCTTTAATATTTTCTTTTTTTTCCTACATTTGCCTAATATAATCTTCGACCTTAGACATGGCTGAAAATGGTTTATTGGAGGAAAGAACTTTGTGTAAAATATATACATCACAAAGAGCCAGATGATTCACTAGCCTAACTGTTCTGTTGTTGCATATAAGCTCCACCCAGAAAACAGACTGGCTCACTTATCTTGATGAACATAAAGCAAAGTAGTTCTCAGTCTCCAGTGGCATAGTCCTTATGTGCCAACATAAACATTTATGATAACATCCCACAAGGAGAAGCTTTAAAAGATGCAAAGTTTAAATAAAACCTTGATGAACTTCAACCTCCAGAGGGGCACATTTATACGACTGAAGATTACCTGGTGTTCATTATTAGACATATAGCTCCTTGAGCTGCTGAAGCATCATTCTCACCTGACCAAGATTGGATGAGATGTAGAGAGAGGATGAGGAAGAATGTAATCTAAATAGATGCCAACACAAGAAGTAACAGTGAAAGATGTCCCTTAAGACATCATGTGTATTTTTGGAGGACAGCAGATATGTTGCCTAGCCCAAAGTACATGATCATAGTTCCTAGTTCACATCCCAGATGAAGGTCCTGCTCTACTGCTTTCTTTCTTTAAAATTCATTAAACTGTAAAACACTTAAACACTTGAAGTGGTAGTAAAGTCTTGAAAAGAAGTAAAAAATCTGGTCCACTGCAACTTAGTGTCATAATGTGCTAGGATGCATCACATACTAGCACATTGTCAAAGACTTATGAAAAACTTACTTTAAAACAAAACCCTCCAACAGTGCACTTTCACTGCTAACAGGATTTGGATTGTTCTTCATCTTCCTTCCGGGTTTTTGGGCTCCGGTCGTATGAATGGTCAAGCTGTGGCATCACTTCTGCACATGAGCACGGGAGCCACGATCATGACACAGCGCTCTGAAGGGACAGCATAATGCATAGTGCATGCATTGGTGATGTCACTGGCTGGAGAAATAGTGAATATCTCCTAAACGGTGCACTTACAGGTAAGCTTTATTATAAGCTTACCTGTAGGTACAAGCCACGAAGCAGTGTTTACTACTGCTTTAAGATCCCAGACAGAGGGCCCTTGTGTGTATCAATAGAAGGAAAGGGTAGTTGTTCATGACAGTTATTTTTCTTAAGCTTCACATAGTCAATAAAGCAGTGAAGACTTCTTCCAATAAAAAACCCTTGTATCAAGAGTACATATAGACCTTGTGCCAGGGCAACCATGTATTGGATTTCACAATGTATCTGTTTCCCAATTTTCACACAAGACTTTTCTTTATAGGACCATAAGGCTTTTCAGGTTTCACTATTCTACATCACGTTTTGTGACTTTCAATAAAAAGATTGTTCATTACCCTATTTGGAATTAATGTGTTTTAATTTTTATTTTAACTAAATCATGCTAGATGAGAAAAGTTTTCAAAGGGTTGCTTGGTTGACCAGCAGCTGCTTGACGGACTAAGGGTGAGAGCAGATGAATCCTTTCATTGGTAATTTACATGCACTGCTCAGATTAGCTATATGTACCGTATTTGCATAGTCACAAAAAAGGCAAGAAAACCTAATAATTGAAGCATAACACTTGGCACTATCTGTATGACTACATGACAATTATGAAAAAGTAACTAACCAAAGGCATTTTAAGAAAAAAATATAATCCTATTTGAGAAATGATAAAGCAGTTTAATCCCTGCCTTTTTCAGGAATTATGCACAAATCTGGGCTGTATTACCTGAGTTTGTATACTTGTCCTGACTGTGTAATAGCTGAATTGGTCTGAAACAAATGAAAAACAGTTCCAAGTTGCAATGGAGGAATTCCCAGATAGTAATCTGCATGAGGTAAGATAACATTGATCATGGTAGTGAATGGAGTGTACTTTGATAATTTGAGAAAATGAAAGGTAATGGTTTTTCATAAGAGAATTCCCATGACAAAGTTAATTTGTTGATTACGTTTAGAATTAAAGTTCTTTGTTATCAACTACACAACTTGATTACCTGTGGTTTTACTGGGGAACAGTTTCAAAGGTTTAAAGCGATTCTAAAGGTTCTCTTTTTTTTTGTAAAATAACAAACATGTCTATACTTACCTACTGTGTGTAGTGGTTTTGCACAGAGCAGCCCGGATCCTCCTCTTCACAGGTCCCCCACAGGCTCTCCTGGCTCCTCCTGTCTGTTGGGTGCACCCGCATAAAGCACCTTGATATGGGAGCACTTGCTGCTCTGTGTGTCCATTCACATACGGAGCCGTGACTTGGCCTCACCCCCTCTCTGCTCATTGGCTGACTGGCTTGATTGACAGCAGTGGGAGCCAATGGCTCCTGCTTGCTGTCTCAGCCAATGAGGAGGCAATGACCCGGGACAACCGAGGCTGTTATTCACATTGCTGCATCGCTATGAGGCTCATGTAAGTATTGGGGGAGCTGGGGGCACTGCTGCACACAGAAGGTATTTTACCTTCATGCATAAAATGCACCATTCACCATTCACCACCATTCACCATGCACCATTCATTGAGGTATAATCTTTTATTAAGGCTGACCATATGCTATGCATTCCTGGCTAGAAAGCTGACCACTATACGCAAAATTAGCGATCTTAATATAGTGCACGGGTTAACGTTAATGAGGGATCATTTGTAACAAAATTCCTTGTTTCTCTTGGAGAGTTTTAGGCATACCTGAAAACCTCTTGGTAATCCACAAAACAATATTCAGGAGTTCATGGCGAGATTTAATCTTAGAGTAAAACAGGTAAATGCTGGATTTTGTTATTGCTTATGATTAAATCTCTGTACAAGATGAGTTGGAGGGATATGGGAAGAGTTTCATTATACCACAAGACAGGCAACTTTTTACAAATTTGTTAGGTTGATCTAATTTTTCCTCTGTTCCATAACAAGTGTTGTACCTATCGTTTTACATGGTAGTGTCAATAGGAAATACAGGTTGCACATAAATCTCCTCTCAATCCTGGATTTTTCCAGGTTACTGTGACTAAGGGGAGTGTCAATGCTACAACTGTTTGTCAGTACTGTTCACCAACATTTTAGAAAGAGTGCACTTCTGGGGCAATGTCTCAAAGCATGCTTCCTGTACTAAAGGTCATGAGAGCTTAGGTGGTTATGGTATAAGGTCATGTGCTGCCAATTCTCCAGTCATGATAATAACAGCCTTATTATAAAAAATTATTATTTACATGCATATTCATCTTGTAAAAACATTGAATCAGTTTTTCTCACTATTCATTTCCTTAAAATAAATGGAAAATTATAACTCAGTATTGCTCATTTTTAGATGTATTGTTATGCAAATATAAATTGAATGAGAATGACAACTCAAGCAAAAACTAAGACGCAATTCCACAAATACATTTTTTTGCATGGAACGTTTCATCAATAATTGGTGAGTCAAGCCTCTTTCATCCATATAAAATAGTAGAGAGAGATATTTTGTGCCAGAGGAATGGATCAAGTTAATGTTATAAGCACACTGCCAGGATTTGACCACGAGACTCAGTATTTTTATTACAACCCCAGGGCCTAAATGGATTTGTGGCCTACATCTCTGTGCTCAATGTTTATTAAAATGTTTTGCTGTTATCATTACGTTATGTTTTTAGTATACTATAAGCTTTCAGGTTATAACGATCCACAAATAGCAATCTTTCTTTAAGCCTTAGTTGGATACAGGAAAACTTTTATCTAAGATGCTCCAAAAAGTCAGAAGAAAAAGCAAAATAATTAAGAAATAAAAGACATTGCGGCTGATTTATTAAATGGTTTAGAATCTTTACTCAAGAAATAGTTTGAAAGCAATTGTCCAATCATGTAAAAAACGAATTTCTGCTTTGAATATTAAGTTATGTACAGATGAAATAAGTAAACAGGAACTTGCTATTCAATTAAATAATTAAAGTGAATATTCACACAATTTATTGGGTGAAGATTCTCAACTCCTTTATTAAATCGACCCAATTATTTCTACACTCAGCACAACAAAGCTGAGTAATCACCATATGGAATATAGTTAACACAACCCCCTTACCATTTCAGTTATTTAAGATAACATTTTGTAAAGATTATCAGGATCAAATTATATGGGAAATTTCATGATATGGCTATATGGGCATCCCAATTAATGTAGACTTGTTCTTATTACTGATAAAAACTGGCCTTATAATAATTATACTGATCAGAGCAAAGTTGATTTGATAGTTGCCAATCACCAACGGGATGCTAGTACATCATGTTGTGAATCATTACACTAGTGACTAGTCATACATGAAGAAACAGAAAAGATATATCATCTTTAGAATATTTAAAATGCTTACATTTAAAAATCAATGCTTTTTTTCCAAAAACCACAAAATGTACATGAAGCATATGATTGTTGCGTCATTAAATATTCAAATGGTATTTCAACATTTAAAACTAAATCCATCAGCTAATTTCATTATTGCCACAGACAGAATATTGTATTACCTGAAAAGTGCTCAACAAGATTGATCTGTTTGAGTCTGTAAAACAGAGTCTCCGCTGACCACTTGCCAGGTTAGGTTACAACAGACTTATAAACCACAAACTGCACTGTGGTCTTGTACAGGGTCTACATTCTATAAGCTTAGCTTTATTTTTTTTTTAAATGGCCGCTGCACCTCCAGTGCCTAGTAAGGCACATTACTGAAGACCTTTGAAGTAGCTATTAGTATAAATCAAAGCCATGTTATACTCCTTTTTTTCTTGGTTGTCCTTCTTGAATATTTATAAATGACCTGCACTCTCTTTGTAGGGACAGAGCAAGTGTAAAAGAACTTTGGCTCTACCTAGAGTATGCCAGCCATACTATCATAATTTAACCACTTTTTCCGTTTTTCATCCTTCTTTGTTGTATATGACCTATCAATATTCCCATTCATATTTAATGATACAAAGGTTCGTTCTTATCATTCCTGCATGAACTGAAATTTTAGCCCTTCGTTACTAATCAATAAACCTGACCAGACCTCTTTCATTATTGAGAACATCTACCCACATTGGTGGTTATAATTAAGTTATAGTTCAACTTCTAACTTTTTTCTGGAGTGTTTGAAATGGCTGTATAGTGTTCTTAATTTTAGCTGCTGTTTCATCTCTCTCAGTAGGTGCCTATTTTATTGTTAAAGGTCATACTCATTTGTCTGCTCCAACAAAGACAGCCCTTAAAGTTGGCTGTGGTTTTGACAGACAGCGGTCCCTATAAGTGATGGCCTTAAGGACAGACTTGGCACTGGGAGACAGTCACCACAGCACGGGAAATAACAGATAACAAATCATGCCACTATTTTTCCTCCTGGCGTGATTGACGACATCACAGCAGGTGCAACTTTTCAATGTCTTCAGATTAAAACCCCTCAAACAAATGAGTTCTGAAAATACTGTCCGGGGGCGTGAAAAAGAGCTGCTGGACTCCAGTGTGTTTTTTTTTTTCTTGAGATTTTATATTAAAAGAAGTGAAATGCACAGTTTGAAACTGCACAATACAATGATTTAATTTTTTTGAGGTATTATGACAAAGAATGTCCATAGCTCTGTACAGAAATCTTTATTTTGCCATTGCACATTCTATGTAATGCAAATTACTTAGTCCAGCATTTTTACAATGAACTATCACACATCAGTTATTACTGAAATTAAAAAGGTATTCCAGGAAATATGCATGAAGTCATTTTATAATTTTATTCTTTGTATCTTTTTCTTTATATGTACTTATATACATGGGGGCTGGTTTTGCTACGACTGTTATGAGTTATTTAATAAGTTAAAGAATGTGTTTATTTAGGAACACTTCCATCCATGGATTAATTTGGTTATCTCTATTTGAAATGGAGGACAGTTGTTGATACATGTAACTCCCAGTCAGAAGTATAGTTTGTGCCCCCCTTCCTTATGTAAAATCACTGTTGCATTATTCATGTATTCAATGTCTTACCAAGCTGCAACCTTGTCACTGATTTTTGTGTTCATTATTATGTATGGGTTAAAAGTGTAAGTAGTTCTCAGTCTTCAGCAGCAACATCTGCTGTAAACATGGACAGCACAGTAGTATAGTGGTTAGTACTAGAGTCCTATGTTTAAATCCCAGGTCACTACCTGCATGGAGTTTCTTTAGAAACTTGCGTTTCCTACCACATGCTGGAAGGTTAATTGGCTCCTACTAATACTAGTATTTATGCATGTGTGGTAGAGACCTTGGATTGTAAGCTCCTTGAGGGCAGGGATTGGTCAGAATGTACAACATGTAAAGTGCTACATAAATTGTTGGCTCTAGATAAATACCCTTAAAAAATGAGAATGGATGACACTTTTTGCAGGTTTGCCATACTACATACTTGGCTCTCCTCATGAATAAATTAATTGCATTAAAAATAAAAAATCCTATTTAATGCTCTTCTCCCACAAACCCAGGCAATTCAAGCCTACACAGAGAAAAAAGAATAAGCAAAATGTACCATTATGAAAACTGTATACCAAAATAAACAGTGGTTCCATATAAGCAACTAAATTTATATTAAAATGTCCACTTTTTTATAAAAGCCATGCTTGGCTGCCTCTATTAACCTTCTAACTCACCATATTGATCTTTTAATGTGATCGGTAGCCTATGTGGCCACCTGCGGAGGTGAAGGGGGACAGGGAAAAATGCAGCTTTTTACAGGAAAGTTTAATTTGTTCATGCAGTTATTTGAAAAATTGTCACAACTAGAATTATGCCAAATTTCACAGGCTTGCTTATTGAGGATATATTTTATTTCTCCTTAATGGGTAAGAGGTTCAGGTTTTTACCAATGTAAGATTTGGCTTTTTGGAGTTTGGTGAACTAAATTAAGTGTTTGCCTGCTCCTTGATCCCAACCTACCCACTGAACTCAATGTGCTAAATATGACAGGTTCACACTCAGGGCCCCTGGTTTCTAGAAAACAGTGGGCTATGGCATCCTAACAACCAATGACACCATGGTCCCATTCATCTGCCAACTTAGAGATTCCTGATGAGCAGATGAATGTAAACAAAGATGAGTGCCTCCTGGCTGACATTATTCACTAAATGTGGACATTGTCAGATTTGGTCAATTACATCAGCTGGCTAGGTCACAGGCAGTCATTTTTCTTTGTGCACCCCCCCCAATACATTCCAGACCCCCATCTAAGTTAGGGATCTGGTATGGATACAGGGATTCACCTTTGTATATACGCAGAGGGGAGCCAGCTGGAAAATGTTATTTACCAGCCTACAATTTAAATGGTATTTTTTTACGTACAGTATGTAGTATATCATACTGGTGTACCACTTCACAGGAAGATTTAGGGCATTCACCAGGCATGTTATTCAAATTAATTGTACATGATTAATCAGCAAGCATATATTGGAAACTTAACACTCATAAATCGTAGGGACACTTGCCATTGAAATGAAATATACCAAGGCAACTATGAAACTTAGGCTGAAAAGATCAAGTGCTGCAGCCCTCCTCAGATCAGGGAATCCAGTACTGTATAAACAACAAGAGACAAAGAAGGTACAAATGCCTAGTGAATTATCTCCAGCACTTTATTAATGGATAAAAAAAACATATGCTCACAAGCCATGTAAGAATGATGGTATAACATAAAGCACAGAATGTAGAAGTCTGCTCTTCAACGTCAATGAATGTGCCAATAACAATACCAGCTAACGTGTTTTGGGGGACTGGCCCCCTTCATCAGAGCAGTGGCTGGCACAGTTTCAACTCTAACCCCCTAAAAACAGAGCCTCCAAAACCAATGAGGAGAGAGAGGGGGTGGGGCCAAGTCACAGCTTAATGTGTGAATGGACACAAGGAGCAGTGGAGAGAGAGGGGGTGGGGCCAAGTCACGGCTTAATGTGTGAATGGACACAAGGAGCAGCTGGCATCCCCACAAAGAGATGCTTGCTGTGGGGACACCCGACAGACAGAAGGAGCCAGGAGAGCCTTCAGGGGACCCGAGAAGAGGAGGATCCAGACTGCCCTGTGCAAAACCACTACACACAGCAGCTAAGTATAGACATGTTTGTTATATTACAAAAAAAAAAATGAACCTTTAGAATCACTTTAATGCTGTTTTTTACAGTAAGAAGATGGGAGACAGTAGGTGAATACATTCTGCAGCAGTCCTTTCAGGAAACGCTTAAAGAGAGAGAAATGCATGCTCCAAAACAAATTGTGTTCTAATGGTTTTAATAAATTTGGGACTTTCATTTATCTATTGTTATTGTAATCTCCTTCCTTACTCTTCACTGTGTGAAGTCCCATTATCCAACAACATTCTTGATGAGTGTGGTATACCTAGTCTTGGGGTATGCTGTTGAAGCCCTCTTAGAGGTTGACTGTAGATTCCTGCTATGTAAGCTTGTCAGCTGGGACACAGATAGGTGTTTTCTTGGTCACTCACCAAATTGAGCTACATAGGTCGACTCATCTACCAATACTCTTAGATGCGCTCTTCTTTTGTTTTGTTTTTTTAATATTCATCCTTTTTGAGAACTTTCAGTCAGCTGCTGAAAGACGGCACTCTATAAACAAGATTTTTATGCAGATTGTCAAGCTCCACCTTTACAAGTATAAAATAAAATACATGTTTTTTTATATTAAATTTACCTTTAATTCACACTACATATCAGTTTTGTAAAGACAGAAAACAATGAAATGCTAATTTGTAAATTAAACATTTTGCAACACAAAGCTTGGGTAATTTGCTCCTATCTAACTGTATCCTGTGTGCTATTTCTATATAAGGAAGCAATAAATTGCTTTAATGGTGTCTATATTGGTAAATCTCATGACCATCATACATTCTTAAGTCTCATTTAATAGTTTTAGTTCTTTATAATCTTAGCAGGTTAAAAGGTCATTTTAAGTGCAGTCACATTTAGCTGAATAAAGTACTTGGTAATTCAGTTAGTGCAAAAGGTTTCATTAATTACTTTAATGTCAGTTACAGTTGACTTGTCCGATTCCTTTATAATTGAGATAATTTGCACTTTTTAATGAAACAATCTAATAACACTATTTTTCTTAATAACAAAAGAGAAATACTTATTTGAATACATTAATTTATTAATTTTCAAAAATAATATTCCTCAAATACTGCTGGTATGAGCTGCTGCACTGGGTAATATTATAGTGATTGCAGGAAGCTGAGGGCCTAAGTGTCCCTTAAATGCTCCCAACCTTGTCCCTGAATGGCAGCCACCTCTCAAAACACTTACCTTTAGACCCACTTCTGAATTCTCCACTGTGCAGCTCTGCCTGACTCTGCACAGCCTTTCTAATAAAGTCCAGACCTTCTGAGCATATGCATCTGTTCATTTCTTTGGTTGGTCTATACTCATCATGGACCCCAACCAACCAATGTGTAAGGCTCAAGTCATAAGAATGAAAGAGCCAAATAATGCAATGGGCAATAGAAAATTGACACAGCCAAGACTTCTTTCTGTAAAGGTTGTGAGGTTCAGGACAGGGATGTTTAGTGAAAAATTTGGTAGTGTGGCCAAAAGTAAGTATTTTGATCCTTTAAGACACTGAGCAGTAATATACTTGCACCACTGTTTGTCACTGATCTGATGATCATGCGACTCTTTTAGTATAACCATTGGCCTATATAATGTTGTACCACTACAGCCACATGTTGTTCATTACTGCATACAAACTATAAGTTAAGACCCTATATATGTTTCTCTAAATAGTGAATGACTTGACTTTGCTACTATATCTACCATTAAAGTGTGTTCACTGTCCTATCTAACTTTTTCCCCACATGCCAAAGAATCATAAGAGGGGAATAAGAAAGCAACCCTAATTAATAAATATATTTTTCCTGTCCAGAGGTGTGAATAACTCAACAGCTTAGTCCTAGAATGACATATATTTTCAAGAGGGGGCACTGTGAAGGGAGGTGTTACTGAAAACCTTTAACAGATTAACACTTTACTATAAGCAGCTTTCTAGAACATGCTGCTTTAAAGTATCACACTTCCTGTCCTTGGATGACAACACTCACTGTACTGTATTTATGGAGAAGTGTTCTGCAATTCACAGACTTAACCTGAGCAACAATAACAAGACTTCAAGTCAGACTCTGGTTGGCACTTCACTTTCTACCTCCCCTGAAGCCCCACCCCATGCAGTATGTTATGCTAATTTTTTCAGACTTTTATGCCTCTTTATATCTTCTTGGGTGGTCCTCAATGATGCTGAGAGGAGCATTGGTGTGATGGTATCACCGCTGCAATTTGAATTACAACACAGTGAATGCAGGACACAGTGGTGTCCCCCTTCAGGGGACAATCTCATGACACCCTGCAACAGCAGTATGTGCTCATTCTTCTGGACTGAGTGGTGGGTGTCAATCAACCTAGAAGATTGAGGACATTTTGTGGTGAGAAGAGAGGACTTTGGGGATGGGGGAGGGGGGCAGCCTTTTCATTTTTTTTTAAAATAGTGTCTGGAATTAGGTCTTAAAGCTTATATGGGCTTTTAGAGTTTAAGTTTAGATCTACTTTAATTACAGGTGGGCATGATGACGAACTCATTCCTGCCCAGTTAGGAATTCCTGGCTGACAGGTGAATGTAAACAAAGCTTCAGTGGTACTGTAAAAAAGCATGGGATCACCCACAAAATCCATACCAGGCCCTTCAGATCTGGTATGGATTTTATGGGGGGATCCATTCAAAATGGTGAGTGCTCCCCAGATTGGATCCTTGTAGTCTGGTGTATATATACCAAGAGCAAATCTTATGCAAATAAACCAAGAAAAAAGTATGGGATCCCCCCAAATTCCATACAAGACTCTGCATATACCCATATGGCCATATGCCCCTCAACATTTGGAAGATACCTTTCCAGAGGGGACCCCTTTGGCAAAGAACCTTATCTCCATGATGATAAAGACAGTATTCCAGGGGTTTTGGGGGTCTGCAGTTATGGACCCTACCAGAATCTTGTTCTCTCTTTAAAAACAAGGGGTTCCCTAGATATTACCATACCCATTAAGAAAAAAAAATGTAAATGGTAATAAAGTAGTCCATTGAGTATTAGCCTATAAATTGCTTGTTACTAATTTTTAACAGTTGACTGCTATTGACTTCAATGGTGTTCAGACTTGGCACCCAAATTTTTTATTAAGTTCACAAACTTACACCAAATCCAAACCCTGGGTGTTTGGCTCATCACTATTAAGGAACTTCTATAGTGAAGTGAATTGATAACATCTAAACATTATAAATTATGGATTAGTGTCAGAGGTTTTCATCAGTATGTTGCTAAAAAAATCTTCCACTGACTTAGGATTGCTCTTTCTTTTTTTACGAAAAAATTATGATCCCTTCACCATGGGTGTTCAGCAGTCTATTGTCACCTAATGGTAATTTTGTGAGAGTGCATTGTAAAATTAAAGTGGGTCTACTTTAACATAATAAGGAAGAGCAAAACTTTTATTTATTATTTGCATGAACAATTTATTCATCCCCAGTCAGTCTTACATTACATTTATATGTACCTCATAGATTCCGTCCTCCAAGAAACACATATAAAATATTTCAATAAACTGATAATGTACTGTCACATCTGCCAGTTTAGACTTCTCATAGTTTTAAACAATCTGTTTTTTTTAATAATAATATTTTTTTTTAATAATGTGCATACTTTGGGAGAGTCATCCAGAGTAATCAGTTAAATCTTATTGTGATCCCAATCTCATCCCTGAGAATGTTCTTCTGCACATGCAAAGCTACTCTTTACATTTTACATTTTACAATACAAGACCTTGAGTTTTGTTTTGAGTGTTTTGGAGGCCATATTAACATGAACCAGTGTATAATCTGGGAGCAGAGATAGATTTAAACCAAGCAAGATTTATTAAAAGGGTTTATAGCATGTTTGTTGGCAGTAATCATAGACTCCAGAAGGTATTATGTTTTCCATTTTGCATGAGATTTTCAGAGTACAGTGACTTCTGAATAGTGCTGAAGGCCTAGACTATGCTATTGACAATATTCGCGTTTATAAAGGGTTATTGTCAGTAACTTCACATTAACAGTTTGCTTCAAGGACTTCTGTTAAACAATTACAGAAAAGAAATGTTGATTTGTTGTAAAAAAAAAAAGAAAAGGACTCAATACTTCTCAAATGCTTTGGGGCTTTGTGAATTTTTAGAAGCTTCAGAAGTGAAATATTTAATGTCATTTTAGTATTTTCTAAATATTATTATAAATCATTTTTACTATAAACTATGACTTTGGTTATATACATTTATGTATAACATAGGCAAGCTAAAGGATTAGCATCAGCTAAATGAAATTGTTTTTCTAATAGTACTGTGTAAATAGTAAGGACAGAATAAGGTTGTTAGCTTATGCTACATCTGTGATTATTTGTGAAAGAGTACTAATCAAACCTTACTGATGGAATATATATTTCCCTATGATGGGACTAATTACACAAAATAGGAACCTTGTGTCATAATGCACAATTAATCATGGCTACATGCTACTGCGTAGATTACACCATAGAGTGCAATTTGTATCATCAGGCATGGCTCAATTTTGGCTGAATAAAATGTTTTTATGTGAAGTGATGTTATCATTGTATAGTCTTTGTGGAACATTTAGATCCATTCATACTTTTTAAAGTAATATAAAATAATATTAGGATCTATCCTACTTACAGTCAAAGCCACCAAGTGATGTGTGTCATTCAAGTCTTAACAAAACACACTATAGGTGGCTCAAATTTTAGTGGCCCTGTAGGCACCACCCAAATTAACAAAAGTTAATTAAAAAATGAACTGAGCTTGCTTAAAAAATATTCTCCTAAATAGTGACTGCATCCTATCAGATTACCTTTCTGGCATTCTTGCAGCAGTGAGTGCTGCTGTTTGAATGCAACAAGCATCAGTGGAGACTCAACTGATTTTATTATTATCTTTATTCTTTATTAGAGTTTAAGGCAAGAAATATAAAATAAGCGCCGGGGCACTGTAGAAAAGGACAAACATTTTACAGTGACAATAAAACTGTACAATGATGTGCTCAATGGCTGGGAACATAAGAGAGTATAACAGAACATTGCAGAATATGATTAATGGATTTCTCAATAGTAATTAATAAGTATTTACTATAATTACTACAATAACTATAATAATTTGTTGGGTACTGTGAGAAGGGGAACACAAAGAACGCTGAACATGTTTCAATTTTGTAGTTAAGCTACACCTCTTCTGGACACCTATGCAAAGTATGGAATAGCTTTAAAGGAAGTTAAATGCTTGCCATACAGTCAGAATGGTACAACCACTTGTGCCATAGTTTCCAGAAAGATGCACGTTTGCCATTTTTGATGGCAAACATCAATTTGAACTGTGTGTGTATTCATATGCTGGAAGAACAGAGACCGGTCAGGGGGATTTTGTCTTTTCCAGGCAAAGGTTATCGATCTCCTGGCTGTGCAAGAAAGGAAGTTTGCGTTGAGGCCCAGGATTCATGATGTAGACGGAGCAGTGTTGTTACAGTCTACAGTCTATGATGACTTTGGAGATAGAAGACAAGAAATAAAAAACATATTGCCAAAATTGGAGCACCACATTCCCTCCCAACTGATGTTCAACTTATTTTCTCTTGTTCAATCTAGGGGATGAATGAGAAAATTCTAGCCATGTACTGCTAGCTGTAGACATAAGACCACCAGTAGCAGAGTGATGTTTTTTTCAGATTTACAGCAGTATGGGGTGAGTATGGGGTTCTGGTTAGCAGGCTCCTTCTCTGTGGTCTCTGTTGTTGAGACCATATCATATCATTGTTATGTATAGCTGGCTACAGAATTGCTGCAGTAGGTGATCATTGTCATCAGAAATGAGTGATGGCAAATCTAACATTTTATAGTTGTCACCAAAACAGAAATAGAAGGAAAATCTTCTCTTAGATGCTCCCTGAGGATGTCCTACTGCAGAAGAAATGCGCGTATGAGTGGGCTTGTGGCTAGTGACTTTATAATTTTCCCATCGATGTAAAATGGTGTAGTTTTTTGACATTTTCAACCTGTGATATTTGTGAGTACCTTTTCTTAGTTAATAGAAGTGTTTTAGAGTTATTACCCTATGTTGAGTTGCTTTTCTTCCTTTTATTCCTGAGGTAAACTGCGCATCCTAGAGTATTGGTTGTGCTTCAGAAGGAGAAATTCATGGAAGGATATGCAGATCTGGTGGGGTTTAACCCTTTTCACAAGTGTATTTGATCTCTTCATAATATAGAAGTCATATATTTCTGGTAAAAAGTTGCTATTTTTGGGGGTTTACAAAGTTGGAAGCACGGAATGTTTGACTTTAAAGAACAATTGCTATATTATGTTTAGCGCTATTAGCCTATGTTGGTCTAATATATTGGCTGTATTCCAGAAGGAAAAATACATGGAAACATAAAGCATGTCTGGCAGGACCTACCACTGTTTACAAGGGCATTTGATCTCTATAACAAATATGTTTTTCCAGCAAGAAGATTTCAACGCACAAGTTTCTTATCATTTGTTAGCAGCCCTTTGGGCTACTTGTAAACACTGGGGGTGGACTTTTTATATGACTTAACATTTGATTGCACTTCATATTCGTGTAATTAGTGAATTTTGTTTTATTTTTATTGATAAAAACACAGCAGAAATATATTTTGTTGTGCAGAGGTATCTTCATTCACTGACTGTTTTTCACATGGTTTTGCACACTGTTTTGGTGTTATTGTTAATATTCCTGTATCCGGATATATATAGTGCTGCAATTTCATGGTACACCAAGCGCATTGAGTTTTATATATATATATATATATATATATATATATATATATATATATATATATATGCACTGTTCAAAAAAAATAGAGGAACACTTCTACATGAGATCTCAATGGGGATGAATATCATGCTGGATATCTATACTGATATGGACTGGGTAATGTTTTAGGAACATAAGGATGCCCTTTGGGCTACTTGTAAACACTGGGGGTGGACTTTTTATATGACTTAACATTTGATTGCACTTCATATTCGTGTAATTAGTGAATTTTGTTTTATTTTTATTGATAAAAACACAGCAGAAATATATTTTGTTGTGCAGAGGTATCTTCATTCACTGACTGTTTTTCACATGGTTTTGCACACTGTTTTGGTGTTATTGTTAATATTCCTGTATCCGGATATATATAGTGCTGCAATTTCATGGTACACCAAGCGCATTGAGTTTTATATATATATATATATATATATATATATATATATATATATATGCACTGTTCAAAAAAAATAGAGGAACACTTCTACATGAGATCTCAATGGGGATGAATATCATGCTGGATATCTATACTGATATGGACTGGGTAATGTTTTAGGAACATAAGGATGTCCCAACGTTTGATGGAAATAAAATTATCAACATATAGAGGACTGAATTTAAAGACACCCCAAAAATCAAAGTGAAAAAATGATGCAGCGGGCTAGTCCATTTTGCTGACATTTCAGTGCAGCAACTCAAAATGGTACTCAGTAGCTTGTATGGCCCCCATATACTTGTATGCATGCCTGACAATGTTGGGGCATGCTCCTAATGAGATGACAGATGGTGTCCTGGGGTACTTCCTCCCAGATCTGGACCAGGGCATCACTGATTTCCTGAACAGTCTGAGGTGCATCCTGGCGGCATTGGATGGACTGAAACATGATATCCCAGAGGTGTTCTATTGGATTTAGGTCAGGTGAGCGTGGGGGCCATTCAATGGTATAAATTCCTTCATCCTCCAGGAACTGCCTGCATACTCGCACCACATGAGGCTGGGCATTGTTGTGCACCAGGAGGAACACTGGACCCACTGCACCAGCATAGGGTCTGACAATGGGTTCAAGGATTTCATCCCAATACCTAATGGCAGTCAGGGTGCCATTGCCTATCCTGTAGAGGTCTGTGCGTCCCTCCATGGATATGCCTCCCCAGACCATCACTGACCCACCACCAAAAAATCAATGTTACAGGCAGAATAAAGTTCTCTACAGCTTCTCCAGGCCCTTTCATGTCTGTCACATGTGCTCAGGGTGAACCTACTCTAATCTGTGAAAAGCACAGGGCACCAGTGGCGGACCTGCCAATTCTGGTGTTCAATGGCAAATGTCAATCAAGCTCTATAGTGCTCAACAGTGAGCCCACTAGAGGATGTCAGGCCCTCAGGCCAACCTCATGAAGTCTGTTTCTGATTATTTGGTCAGAAACATTAACACCAGTGGCTTGCTGGAGATCATTTTGTAGGGCTCTGGCAGTGCTCATCCTGTTCCTCCTTGCACAAAGGAACAGATACTGGTCCTGCTGATGGACTGCCTGTGCAATCTCTGTAAGGTCCAGGTATTGCCTCATGTTACCAGTTTTGACACTGACTCTAGCCAAATGCAAAACTAGTGAAAAACAGTCAGAAAAGATGAGTAGCCCATCTTTGTTGCCCATTTAGTGCACCTGTTGTTAATTTCATTAACACCAAAGCAGCTGAAACTGTTTAACAACCCCCTCTACTACTTAACTGAACAGATCAATATCCCAGGAGTTTAACTGACTTGATGATATACTCTGATTAAAAAGTGTTCCCTTTAATTTTTTTGAGCAGTATATACTGTATATATATACATATATATATATTCCAACATAGCATTTTTCTGCTTTCAACTAACTCATCCTCTTCCCTCGTGCACAAAGGAGCAGATACCGGTCCTGCTGATGGATTAAGGACCTTCTACAGCCCTGTACAGATCTTCTAGAATAATTTCCTGTCTACTGGAAAACCTTCTGGCAATGGCACGTATTGATGTGCCATCCTGGAGGAGTTGGACTGCCTGTGCCACCTCTGTAGGGTCCAGGTATGGCCTCATGCTACTAGTAGTGACTCTGACCCTAGCCAAATGCAAAACTAGTGAAAAATGTCAGAAAAGATGAGTAGGGAAAAAATGTCAGTGGCCTCCACCTGTAAAACCATTCCTGTTTTGGGGGGTTGACTCATTGTTGCCCATCTAGTGCACCTGTTGTTAATTGCATTAAAACCAAAGCAGCTGAAACTGATTAACAAATTCCTCTGCTACTTAACTGACTAGATTAATATCCCAGGAGTTTACTTGACTTGATTAAAAAGTGTTCCTTTAATTTTTTTGAACAGTGTGTGTGTGTGTGTATGTATATATATACACACACTATATTGCCAAAAGTATTGGACACCCCTCCAAACCATTGGATTCAGGTGTTCCAATCACACAAGGAATGAAACAGGAGGCGCCCATCTAAGTACAGTAATTAAAACCATGTTTAATGGTAAAGGAAAAAAAAACACTCACAAGAGTGTGACCAATCACAGCTCACTCAGTATTTCTCAATGGCTGCAAGACAGAGAGAAAGAGAAATGATTGCTTTTACATCCTATAAACGCAATCACTGTAAAAAAAAAAAAAAAAAATCTTCATCACCCCCCACAAGTAGTACAGTGTCACCATGGTGACACTGTACTATAGGGTGACAGTATGTAAAAAAAACCCATAAATAATAATATAAAAAAAATAAAATAAAAATGTAAAAAAAATGTTTAAAAATTATAATTTGTGGTTATAAACTAATTTGGCTTATTTTTTTTTTTACTAAAAATATAACGGAATACATTTTGGTCAAGATCTATGATGAAAGATTATTTATTTGCAAAATTTTAAAACACTTTTTTTCAAAATTTTTGGACTTTTTCATTTACATAGCAAAAAAAAATAAAAATCCCAGCGGTGAATAAATACCACCAAAATAAAGCTTTATCTGTCTCAAAAAAATGGTAAAAAATTCATATGGGTACATTATTGCATGACCGCGCAATTGTCATTGAAAGTGTGAAAGTGTGAAATTGCCCTGGACATGAAGGGGGTAAAAGTATCCGGACAGGAAGTGGTTAAAAAACAAGCTAATCTGTGTGTGAGAGGGATGATTGCTCATTAACACCCTGCAGGCACCACTGGTGACATGCGGAATGTATGCTGGGCTGATGGAGATGTGTGAAGGCACAATTGAGGTCTGTCCTGTAGAGTAATGGTGCTGTGAAGCTGATCCAGCGGCGTCTGTACAGAAAGAGACCTACAACCAGCTTGGAGCGCACCGATGGAAGTGATGTCACCTGGACAGGCGGAGGGTCAGTACGATCAGGAAGCACAGATGTGGGACAAGCAGGCTACACGCTCAGAACATCTAGCTTCTTCAATTGTTCCAATCACCTCCATGATCACAGGTGTATAAAATCAAGCACCTAGGCATGCAGACTGCTTCTTCAAACTTTTTTGAAAGAATGGGGTGCTCTCAGGATTTCAGTGAATTCAAGCATGGCACCGTGATAGGTTGCCACCTGTGCAATAAGTCCATCTGTGAAATTTCCTTGCTACTAAATATTCCAAGGTCAACTATTAGTGGTACTATAACAAAGTGGAAGCAACTGGGAACAACAGCAACTCAGTCATGAAGTGGTAGGCCACGTAAAATGAGAAAGCAGGGTCAGCACATGCTGAAGCGTACAGTACGCAGAAGTCCCCAACTGTCTGCAGAGTCAATAGCTAAAAACCTCCAAACAAAAACGTGTGGCTTTCAGGTTAGCACAATGGTGAATAGAAAGCTTCATGAAATGGGTTTCCATGGCTGAGTAGCTGCATCCAAGCCTTACATCACTAAGTGCAATGCAAAGCGTTGGATGCAGTGGTGTAAAGCACAGTGGAGATGTGTCCTCTGGAGCGATAAATCACACTTCTCTGTCTGGAAATCCAATGGATGTGTCTGGTTTTGGTGGTTGTCAGGAGAACGGTACTTACCTGACTGCATTGTGCCAAGTGTAAAGTTTGGTGGAGGGGGATTATGGTGTGGAGTTGTTTTTCAGGGGTTGGGCTTAGCCCCTTAGTTACGGGAACCCTTAAGGTATCAGAATCCTAAGACATTTTGGACAATTTCATGCTCCCAACTTTGTGGGAACAGTTTGGGGATGGCCCCTTCATGTTCCAACATGACTGCGCACCAATGCACAAAGCAAGGTCCATAAGAACATGAATGAGCGAGTTTGGGTTGGAGGAACTGACCTCAACCCGATAGAACACCTTTGGGATGATTTGGAGCAGAGAACGTGATCCGGGCCTTCTCGCCTGACATCACTGCCTGACCTCACAAATGCGCTTCTGGAAGAACGGTCAAACATTCCCATAGTCACACTCCTAAACCTTGTGGACAGTCTTGCCAGAAGAGTTGAAGCTGTTATAGCTGCAAAGGGTGGGCCAACTCAATATTGAACCCTATGGACTAAGACTGGATGCCATTAAAGTTCATGTGCATGTAAAGGCAGGCATCCCAATACTTTGGCAATATAGTGCATATATGTAACCCCTGTATATGGGTTATGAGAATTTAGTTTGATTGTGCACAAAATTGTATTTAAGCTACATACGCTAACTATGTATACGTTGGCTAACACCTATGCCTTGTGGTATGGCCAAATCTGCCGTACATTGTGATGAAATGATCCAGGCATTTTATTGCAACACAGAACATTACAATGTGTAATAACAAGCTGCCACATATAAATTTGAAAGAATATATTTTGAAAAAAGTTTTAAAATAAGAAAAAAGTCAAGCACTGCAATGCATGGTAACGAGAAGTGCAGGGCCTGTGCACAATGCACAACTGCGGCTGCGAACTCGCACTGATTATGTTACTGCACTGCAGTGCACCAACACAAATAACATCAATTTCCACAATGGGGTAGATTTACTAAAACCTGAGCACTCAGAATTTGGTGTAGCTGTGCATGGTAGCCATTCAGCTTCTAACTTTAGCTTGTTCAGTTAAGCTTTTTGACGATAAAATCTGAAAGCTGATTGGTTTCTATGCAGAGCTACACCAGATTTTGCAAGCTCCAGTTTTAGTAAATCTCCCCCATTGTGTGCAGTGCCCATGTATACTTTATGTATGTGTAATTTGTTGTGTACACTTGGGGGAAGGGTTACATCTAGGTTCATCTATTCGCTGCAATAAAGCATATGGATTGATAACCAATTTTATATGAGGAACAATGCACAAAAGTCGCACTTAAAAGGTTCATATATGTTTCTTTAAAAGCAATGCAACATACACACAAGCTGCCATGCATTGTGGCATGCTGCATCACATGTGTGTTAGCAGGGTGCTTTGAGATGCCTTTAATAATGAATGGCACCACCAGGGGCAGACTGACAACGCATGGGGCCCCCGGGCAATAGGGGATCATGGGGCCCCTGTGTCCTTGCCCAAACTCAAAAAAGCCTATGAAAAAGGTACCAGGGGCATCTCATGGGGCCCCCTACTGACCCCGGGCCCTCGGGCAGTCCCCGAGTTTCTAAATGGTCACAATTTTGTGGTTTTCGACAATATGATTGATGTCGTGCGCATCCTTGCATGGCACATTTTTTGTCCCTGCTGGGGTCTTAGGCCCCTTTCACATTAAGGGTCTGATCAGGTCCACCTTTCAGTTTTCCAGGCCTGATCGGACATGCCATTTACCCCTATTGACTGGCAGGTGTAAACAGACTTGTGTCCAATTACACTCTCCTACCTCTAATCTGATCCAGACCATTAAAAAAAATGGAAGGGGATCTGCCCTGACTACCCATCGATTACTGTTCAACTGCCCTGTCAGGTACAATCCACTCAATCAGTGGCTGCAGACAATGGCTGCAGCACTGATCTGTGTACTCTGACACTCTGGGGGGAGTCTACCCACAGTCAGAATACAAGAGCACACTGAAGAGGATTCCCCCATATACCTTGAATGTTGATAGCAGCATAACATTGTAACTATTCCTAACATTCAAGTCATGAAAAGGGTTTTACTTTGAACATGTGACATATATAGCAATCCTTTGTGGTGTAGCATACAAAGTAACCTTACATAACACCAGTTATATATTTTTTTCAATGTACATCTCTCTTTAATCTGGGTGCTTAATTTATTTCAATGAAATTAATTAATAGAAATATCCACTCCAACTGTCTTCGTGCATCAGGTACCTAAAACGGAAGAAAGGATGGCTATAATTAATATAGCAAACTCCATGTCATGTGCGTACAGATTTTTTCTTTCAAACCTTAAAACCGTCAACATGCAAACTCTAGACTCTGCTTTTCAAAGACACCAAAAAAGTATTCATAACATTGAAATATTCTTTCACATCAATAAGTAAATACTTAAAAATTTAAAATTCTGTTTTGTGTTGCTTCACTACAGCTACAATTGTACATTTGCAACTCTGTACAGCTCATAATGGATCCATAAATTATAGGAGCATTCTGAAGCTATTTTAATAATTAAAAAATCTTTTACTTTTTTCAACTGGCAAACAAGTATTACAGTAAATAGTTTTCCATCCTCATCTAACATGACATCTAACCAATACAGGCATCACAAAATTAATAATTTATGGAAAATATTTATTTAAAGAGCTGTAATTTACCTTGCATTTACCATATGTCATTCATCCAAGTATCAATATAAAATATTCATTAGAAAAACTCATTAAATCAAACTTCTATACAATGAGGCGGTAGGCCAAAAAAAAAAAGAAAAAATCAATCAGGACATTCCAAAGCTTTAAGTTGTTACTAGTGAACATTGCAAATACTTTCTAACTACCAAATTATGAATGTTTGCTCTGCCAGAGGAACTAGCATCTATCCTCAAAGGACAGTAAATGTTTTTTCCTTCATTTGTTTTAATTTTAGTCAAGAAGTCAAGTGACAGTACAAAAGATCTGTTTTCTAAATGATGAAATAAAGCGGATATAATAATTAATGAGAAATCTATAGTTAATCTGAAGGGCTAAAGAACCGGGCTTGTATAATGGTCAACTTTGGCATGGCGTAACTCTTTGTAATTGGTCATGAGTGACAGCAGATACTGCAGAAAAGCAATCAGTAAACATTAGCAAAACGCCCATAGCATCTAGATCAAGATATATACATTAGAGCTCTAAATGAAGTAACACTGGGTGGTAATTAGTATATGAAATGTCAATAAGCAGATTCATCAAGATTGTTTTCCAGTAAGCTTAATCAGTATATTTTTGTCTCTGTGTTTTCTGTATACTAGCACAGCTTTGATTTTTTTATATTGTTTATTTATAATAAACAATATACTAAATAAATTAAGAAGTATGCAAAACATAAAGCATTTATAGTTTTCTATAGATTTTTTTTTTTTACCTGGATATAAAATACTGTAATTTCTTCTCTTAAAAGCCAGTCTTATATTCTTCATAATAAGTGGATGAATTATAAAATCCAGTTAATTAGCTTTAACAATTCTTCTTTTGCATTGTCATATTAAATAACTCCCACAGCTTATTGTTTCGGGCAAGTAAGCTAAAGGGACACTACAAAACTAAAACAAACTTAATGCATCTGTGAAGTACAGTAACCTCAATAAAGTTATGACATGTGTGTTATAAGGGCATGAAACCCTCCTAAATACCCTAAGAACTTCCCATCCAGCGAAGTAATGGAATGTCGCTGGATAGGAAGGGTACTTTCTCGGTCATCGCTGCAGCTGCAGAGATGACCACGCTATCATTGTTTTCAGCCATTGATTCCAAAGCTGGTAAAGATAGTCTGAGTGGCTAAAGAGTCTCTGGATAACTTTTCCAGGTGGTGGAAGGGGGGCCCTCCCTCCAGCCGCTGCCTTTGCCGAAGTCTCCCAAGTGATCAGGATGCCACTGGTGGCATGCAGCTCCAGGCACACAGTAAGAGGAACTGATTTTTTTCCTCCCACTGCACGATGTCAGAAACCAGAAGAGAAGAGGATTTTGTCACTTCTGGTTTCTGCTCTTTGTTTACCTGGCCTTTCCCTGCCAGGGAAGCAGCCAATTAGACCAATCTGTGTCTGATCACCTGCTTTGGAGGTCATAGGAGAAGTCTATTAGACCCCAGATCTCTCCATAAAGAGGAACTGTCGGCCCATGCTATCATAGCAATAAAGTTAATTTAAAAATGTAGAGAGAATATAAAAAATTATAGCGCCCCATCTGCCCATGCACAAATGTTAAAATGCCCAGCATGCATATGTAAATGGCGATCGCATCACACATGTGAGGTATGGCTACAAACGCCAGAGTGAGAGCAATAATTCTAGCTCCAGAACTCCTTTGTTACCCTAAACTGGTAACCTGCAAAGGCTTTAAAAGTGTCATCTATGAAGATTTTTAGGTACCGTGGTTTGCCGCTGTTCCACAGGCAAACGCAATTTTAAAGTGTGGCATGTTTCATATCTATTTATTTGGCGTTACATCATAATTTATATTTTACCAAAAATGTGGGTATTATATTGTGTTGTTGTGCATTACAATGTATGTTTTCTACAAAAAATTTGCATTTGAAAAACTGCTGCACAAATAACACGCAACATAAAAATATGCAACACCCACCATTTTATTCTCTAGGGCCACTGCCTAAAGGAGGAGATGAATATCAGAGTTGGCCCAGCCTGAAAGAGGTTAAAAATCTATTTTATTATTCAAATGACATGAATTTACAGTATTTTTCACTCCATAAGACGCACTTTTTTCCCCCCAAAAAAGGGGGGAAAATGTCAGTGCGTCTTATGGAGCGAATATGGAGCGGCCGGTCCGGTATTTCCACTGCCGCCGTGTCAGAATACCGGGCCGGCCGCTCAGCTCTACAGCGGGACCTTATAGAGATGACTGCTGACCTTTGGGGAGGGGGGGGAGCGGGTACCTGAATTTGACAGGTACCCGCTCCCACTTCCGTGGAGTTGTTCTTTCATCTTACCCATTCCTCTATCCAGCGGCGCGGTCTTCCCGGCTTCTGTAGTGTGGGCATGACAGCCGGGTGCCAAGTGCGCATGCGCAAGAAGCGGTGCTTTTTGTGAATGGTAAGGCGGCACCTGGGACACATGACAGATCCCAGAAGCCGCCGGACCAATCACAAAGCGCAACTGCTTCTCGCTCATGCGCACTGGGCACCCGGCTGTCATGCCGAGCGCCATTACAGAAGCCGGGAAGACAGCGCGCGGCTGGATAGAGGAACAGGTAAGATGAAAGAACAACTCCGCGGAAGTGGGAGCGGGTATCTGTCAAATTCAGGTACCCGCTCCCCCCCCCTCCCCAAAGGTCAGCAGTCATCCCCTGTACTATCCACAGTCTCTGGTCATCCCTGTACTGTCCGCAGTCTCTGGTCATCCCTGTGCTGTCCGCAGTCTCTGGTCATCCCTGTGCTGTCCGCAGTCTCTGGTCATCCCTGTGCTGTCTGCAGTCTCTGGTCATCCCTGTACTGTGTCCGCAGTCTCTGGTCATCCCTGTACTGTGTCCGCAGTCTCTGGTCATCCCTGTACTGTGTCCGCAGTCTCTGGTCATCCCTGTACTGTGTCCGCAGTCTCTGGTCATCTCCTGTACTGTGTCTGCAGTCTCTGGTCATCTCCTGTACTATGTCCGCAGTCTCTGGTCATCTCCTGTACTATGTCCGCAGTCTCTGGTCATCTCCTGTACTATGTCCGCAGTCTCTGGTCATCCCCTGCACTGTGTCCGCAGTCTCTGGTCAGACCTGTACTGTGTCCGCAGTCTCTGGTCATCTCCTGTACTATGTCCGCAGTCTCTGGTCATCCCTGTACTGTGTCCGCAGTCTCTGGTCATCCCTGTACTGTGTCCGCAGTCTCTGGTCATCTCCTGTACTATGTCCGCAGTCTCTGGTCATCTACTGCACTGTGTCCGCAGTCTCTGGTCATCCCCTGTACTGTGTCCGCAGTCTCTGGTCATCTCCTGTACTGTGTCCGCAGTCTCTGGTCATCTCCTGTACTATGTCTACAGTCTCTGGTCATCTCCTGTACTATGTCTACAGTCTCTGGTCATCTCCTGTACTGTGTCCGCAGTCTCTGGTCATCTCCTGTACTATGTCTGCAGTCCATTAGTTCAGAATTTTTTTTTCCTGTTTTCTGCCTCTAAAACCTAGGTGCGTCTTATGGTCAGGTGCGTCTTATGGAGCGAAAAATACGGTACTTCATCTTCCTCTTCAAAAGGGTAGAAGTGTGTTGTGTGTGTGTTGTGTGTGTGTGAGTGGGGGGGGGGGGGGGGGCGGGGAGCATGGTACTTCACTAAGCACTATGCATCTACCCAATGCAGTGATGTAATTGTATTAACTATGTAACTATGTTTTTCATTGCCTTTGCTGCTGATCCTTTCAAAAGGAACTGTGAATATTCAATACATTTTCGTATTGTGACTCTTGGGTGGAGATGCTGTCATTCATTTAAGGGGTGTGTTAGCCTGTATTGCCCCATGCTGACCATAATACTGAAAGCCCACCATGAATTTGCATGGCATCCTGCTGTGATTATTCCTGGTAAGGATTGCACTTGTCTGTCAATGGTACCACAGGACTTGTAGACATGTTTAGCTATGATGGTAGAATGTAGAACACGGGCTTAGTGGGGAAAACTGGCAGGATGCTCAGAATTTTTGTATATATTAAGAAAAAGTTCAAAACGAAAAGCCTTATATATGAATGTTATGAAGGAGAAATTAATTCAACTGATTACAAAATTAGGTTATCATACACTTTAAGTATATGTAAACCCTCATCTTGTAAAACAACCCATTCAGTTTAAAATAGAAATGAAAGGCAAAACATTTGTGTCTACATATAAAAACATTATAAGCACCTTTTCCCCATTTTTTTCTAAGTGATCACTTACCTCTGTTATCAGCTGCATATGAAGCTCAAGGAGGAGCAACAGCAGCACATTGGTCTTCCCAGTGAATGCCTGTGTAGATGGGGTGTGTCAGCAAAAGTCTGATCATTGGAGAAGAGTAGGATGGGTTCTCAGCACAGCCAAAACACTGGCCATAGTGTGTTCTCATACCTCTTGTGTTCATTATATAATAAGAAAGCAGAGGTACTGGCAGGGACATCAGGGATTTCACACAAAGCAAGCAATACAAAGAGAACAGGATACTTTTTCATACAAGCACATGGTACAGCAGGCACATATCAGGAATATGAAATTTTGGGTTTCCATATTCTTTAAGATAGGAAAATTTTAGTTTTTTGCCTATTCTTCCAAATGATTTTATATATAATCATGGATGATGAAGCAACCAGAGGAACCAATCTACTTGATAAATGGTAATTTACCCACTTGGCATCTCTTTTAGTGATTCCTGTGATTGGGGATGAGCTAACACTTTAAGTGGAATTCAGTGGCTATTTTGTTTTTATTTACTAGTAGAGGAAGAACATATAGTGGTACTCCTCATCTTCTCTGGTGTCAACACTTTAATAAGGAACATGGCGTTTATTTTTTAAAGCTGGAGAGGGCAAAATCAGGCTCACTTCTGCATAGAAACCAATCAGCTTCCAGGTTTTAGAATGGTTTGCATGACATGCTGGCACCGCTCCAAGCTGGAGCATAAAAACATCACCTCACCAGCATAAAAGGGGGAGTGGTGTCCTCAAAATGGTCCAGTCTTGAAGCTCCTGCATAAGTGTGGATGCCGCTCCGACAGCTTGTGCAAACCTAAAGTAAGATGGCCTCAGCCTCGACTCTGGCCACGCCCTCTGATGCATTTTGCCCAGCCCACCTGGGCTTGATCACAGAGGAGCGGAAGACAACATATGCCCGGCATTTATCTGCATCATTGGCCATTCATCTCATGGCCAATGATGCAGATAAATGTCGGGCATATGTTGTCTTCCACTCCTCTGTGATCAAGTCCCAGTGGGCGGGGTGAAACACATAAGAGGGAATGGCCGGAGTAACGGCTGAGGCCATCTTATTTTAGGTTTCCACGAGCTGTCGGAGCGGCATCCACATTTATGCAAGAGCTACCAGGTTTATTGTCAAAGTTTAACTGAACAAGCTGAGGCTAGAAGCTGATTGGTTTCTATGCAGAAGTGAGCTTGATTTTGCACTCTCCAGCTTTAGTAAATAAACCCCTATAAGTGCATATTGTGTACAATTACAAATAATAAAACTTTCCATATATATTTGGATAGACTCATTAACCCCTTAATGCTGGAGCCTCATGTCCTTATAAGGGGTTTCTGATGCCAGGAGATGGGGTGGGGTTTATGATCATGTGACCGTCGTGAATGGCTGTGACAGCGGTCACATGATCAAAAAGCACCCAATCGCAAGCAGCAATTGGGAGCTCTCCATTAGGCGCTGGCAACTGTGCCGGGGCACTCAGGGTGCATGCTCTCAACACAGGTTTGTTTAAATTTTGGTATGCATATATGCAGCCTCTCAGCGTTATGGCCCACCTGCCGAGAGACTACATATATTCGCAAAGAGGTTAAAGTAAAACTGAAGGCAAAACTTTTTCATTTTGGAGTAAGGGAGGGCTAAAACCCCTGTAAGGTTTATTTTTGCCAGTTGTTCCCAATTGAGATTTCCCTTCACTTGCTGTCCTATATATACATGTGGGAATCATTTATTGCCACCAGAACTAGTGTCCCCATTGAAAAATATCATCACTATTCTTGTTCTAGGGACAACCTAATCTGTTGAATTTTCTTTTACTTTCACTTTCAATGATAATAGTAAACAGGATAAATGGGAAGGGGGAATCTCCCTAACAGGGACACAGACAGTAATAAATACTGACAGGTGTTCTAATCCATCTTCATTCTCTCCAAAACTAAAAAAAAAAAGTTTTGCTTTTAGTTATAGTTTAAGCAGGTTTAAGCAAGTGATTAAACAATCTAAACTAAAGCTGTACAATGAGGCAATGAAATGCTGATCTGATTTGGCCTGTCACTTGATACGTTGAACAAATTTCTTGGTAAAGACAAACCTTTTATCTAAGGGGTTTTGAGAACTATTTCTCCTTCATGTAACATATCAATTGCAATGTATTAGTGATCTGCAAACATAAGCAATGTGTAGTATCCCATAGCAATCATACAGTATTCAGCTGACACCAGATTAGTGTAGTTTGAACAGTAAAATACAATAGCTGGTTATCACTGCTGGCTACTTGTACAACACTTAAGTAGCCAATGCCTCAGAAATTCTCGTCTTTCCATCACCACTGGAGAGTGTTTGTCATTGAGAACCGTTCAGGCATAAGAACTCTTCATATGGGACTATGCACAAATGTGAGACACGTTTGTTCAAAACTGTGAGCAATAGTGAAGGGGTAAAGTGTTATAAAGCAGAAGCTATTGCCCATTTGTAAGCATTTAACCAATTTTCCTACCCACTGATTGTACTTCATATTTACGCCCATATTCTATTCAGGTTTTTAATGGAATCACTGAGGTAGATTTACTAAAACTGGAATACTCAGGATCTGGTACAGTTGTGCATGGTAGCAAATGAGCTTCTAACTTCACCTTGTTTAGTTAAGCTTTACAATAGAACCTGGAAGCGGACTGGTTTCTATGCAGAGTTGCCCCAGATTTTGCACTCTCCAGTCTTAGTAAATAACCCCAACTGTGTCAGAGCATATGCCATGCCAAGTAAAGCAGTTCAAAGCTCTGCTCAAAGTAACCTTTATAAACACACATAATGCAACTAAAGAGCATTCCAATGTACATGTTCTATCTCTGGAGACTCAGTGACTTTAATCTGACATAGTTTACGTACATTTTCCAAAGAACCAAAAAATCAACAGGAGGAATTCAGAAAGAGACTCTTCGATTACCCCCCCCAGGCCGTAAGTTATTTTCTGAGACCTAAATATTTATTTGGGAAGATAACACAAATCCAGAAGGGAATTGAACTACAAGTAAGTCATAAGGTTTCTGATTGGCTGCCGCACCACCATCAAAGGTCCAAAACAATAACTGTTCAAAAAACAGATTGTTTGGCTTTTACATCAATTTGTGCCAATTATTGGCACCATTATACTGTATGTTGCTCTCTTCCTTGATAGTATAGAGATGTGTGAAATTACTTTAAAGTATATGTAAACCTAAACCCTAAATCTATTTTTGAGTATGTTTGGCATCATGCCTCACTGTATAGAGTTTTCTTAAGCAACCCATTTTTGTGATTCTGTTGCAATGTTTCTTGCATGGGGATCCTGCCAGTGATAGAACTTAATGTTGTAGGCTGACAATGTTAATGCAAAGTCTTGCAATTATTAGCAGTGTTGTCAGCCTGCCATGGGCATTCTGTCAGTTTGCCATTGGCACTTATGTCTAGGTATTTTATATATGTTGGTGTGTGGGAAAAGAAGCAAGAAGGACCTTGTCTCCGCTGGAATACTAACTTGTTTCAATTTGTTGCTGGCCTCTGTGATCATATATTTCATTTTCAGAATTTCATCATTTTCATGTAGCCCAAACTGCAATTTGTTTGGGTCCCACTAAGTCTGTCCTGGGCCTCCTTCTGACCCGCCAAACTTTACCTATGAATGATGATTATTCATGCCTTGGACCTATTGCAACAAGTGTGAATTTCAAATCTAGTACCCCACACACACATACAGTAGTTTTTATTGAAATTATTACAGATGTGCTTTTGCACTAATTGCTGGAAGTACATTGGATTCACTTTGCACTTTGTTCTGATGTGCCCTTTCACATGCACAACAAGAAGATTAGGAGGATACAGTCCTGTACTTAATACAATACACTTTCTTTTAATATTATTATTAATGTTATTATAATTAAGGATTTATATAGCGCCAACAGTTTGCTCAGCTCTTTACAACATAAAGGGAGACAATACAGCAACGATACGGATAAATACAGGAGGGTTAGGAGGGCCTTGCTCCTGGGAGCTTACAATCTAATAGGGAGGGTCTGGTGGAACAAAAGGTAATAACTGTGGGGGATTAACTGATGGGAGAAATAGAAGATTTGGTTATTAGCTGAAGACAGGATAGGCTTCCCTGAAGAGATAGATTTTCAGGGATCTCCTAAAAGTTGACAGAGTAGATGATAGTGATATCTGGAGACAAGATTGATGATATAATTTGGGGCAGAGTTATAGATGGCTTTATATTGTATTGTTAATGTTTTGAGGTTTATTAATTGGGCAATGGGAAGCCAGTGGAGGGATTGGCAGAGAGGGGTGGCAGACATGGAACAGTTAGTAAAGTGGATGAGTCTGGCAGCAGCATTCATGATAGACTGAAGAAGGGATAGCCTGTGATAAGGTAGGCCAATGAGGAGGGAGTTGCAATAGTCAAGGAGAGAGATAACAAGGGAGTGAATAAGTTGCTTAGTGGTTTCAATGGTTAAAAAGGGGTATATTTTGGAGATGTTATGGAGATGAAGTCTACAAAATGTGGACAGTGATTGGATTGGGGGATGAAAGGACAGGTCAGATTCTAGGTTTACACCTTGTACCTTGGCATAAGGGGAGGGACTGATGGTTGTATTATTGATCTTGATGGAGAAGTCAGGGGAGGGGGAATGGGCTGGAGGGAATATTATGAGCTCAGTTTTAAAAAGATTGAGTTTGAGGAAGTGGTGTGACATTCATGACGGCATGCTGTCAAACACAATATAGAGTTGTTGATAAGCTTATTTACCATTTAAAGATCATAATACATATACAATATATTTATGTTGCGATTTTTAAGTGGTATACTGTTGTTATGGCTGAAGCTATCAGTCATAATTCTGGTAATTTTTTCTTCAGCAACCATTTCCCTCTCTCATAAAAGTGATATGAGTGGCTGATTAGCCACTGGATTGCTTTTAGAAGCAGCAGGAGGAATCCAAGCTCTGGATGCGATCTGGCAGTTGTGGCTGCTGGACACAGAGGTGAGAAAAGACCGGATCATCTTTCCTCATCTCTATGATCTAGAAGGACTGGAGCGATGATGTGACATCAGTTCTGGTCTGGGCCGGATGTAAACAATTTTTTTTAAAGCATAAGATTATTCTTTTTTTTATTCTAATGCTTTTAAAGGTAGAGGAGACATTTGGAGTCTTATAGATAAGGAATATCTATCATTATTTTTATTATTATACAGGATTTATATTGCACCAACAGTTTGCGCAGTGCTTTACAATATTGCTAAAGACACGCATGCATATGTAAACAGTGTTCGCACCACACATGTGAGGTATCGCCACAAACGTTAGAGTGAGAGCAATAATTCTAGTGCTAGACTTCCTCTGGAACTCTAAACAGGTAACCTGTAAACATTTTTAAAGTGACGCCTATGAAAATATTTAAATATTCCAGTTTGTCGTCAAAGCGTGACATGTTGGGTATCTATTTACTCGACATAACATCATCTTTCATATTTTACAAAGAATTGGGTTATGTATTGTGTTTTTTTATTTATTAAAGTGCATTTTTTCCCCAAAAAATTGCATTTGAAAAACAGCTGTGCAAATACTGTGTGACATAAAAAATTGCAACAATCACCATTTTATTCTATAGGATCTCTGCTGAACAAAAATGTTTGGGGGTTATAAATAATTTTCTAGCAAAAAATAATGATCTTTACCTGTAAACAAAAAGTGCTAGAAAAGGCTTGGTCGTCAAGTGGTGTTAATGGCATGATTTGTAAAGGGAGAGTGCAAATGATTAAATGATTATTAATAATCACTGTTTGAGATGGGGGAGTTGTAATGGGGGAGGGTGCCAGGTAGTCTCAGTATGACACTGAGAACAAGAATCCTAATTTGAGGATTTTATCTCACTTCCTGCTCTGGTGACAACTCTAAAATATTGAATTTTTCCCATCTCTTTCTGTCTCAGTGACTTAGGTCACCATGACAAATAGAGGGGTAGTGAGGACACAGACATCAATCAATACCTGACAGGGGATCTAAACCTTTCCCCACTCCCCACTCCCCACCCAAAGCTAATAAAAGAACTCATTCACATATTCTTTAAATTTGCAGTTTAATAAGAATTTCATCCATCCCCATGGACAATATTTTGCAGAAGCCCATACTTAGATCAGTTCTTTTTTTTGCATTAAACTAGTAAATGTAGATCACTAAGTATGTTTTCACATGAGCTTTAGCATACCAGCTCAGTAAATTTAAACATTTATGTATATGGCAACACAAGCAAAATATCTGAACTACTCAGGAAAAGTGAGCCAAAAATAAATTTATGGGAAATAGCGGAAAAAAGAATTGCAAGTTTCCATACCAAGTTATTCATTAAGCAGTTCTGTTAAATATCCACTTCACATGTACTGTATTTTTGGTAACGTTGTTGATATGTGATTAAATGCTTTAATAAAATTAACTGGCCAAGCTACAAACAGAACATCTGGAGCTATGTTTAAGTCAATGTCAAACTTAGACAGGAAACACCTGTCTAGGTGAAGTAAATTTTTTCTGTGAATGACATTAATCCATCTGTTGTGGAAATGTATGTCACATTTGTCACATTAAACAGTAATGTCAACAAACACAGAACCCCTAAATTGCTTGGGACATAAGGCCTTTAAAATTAATCCTTTTTTCATTTATGCCAGTTTTGTTGTGACAGGGCTTTTTTGTACTGAATAAGGTTACTTCTTATATTTTGGAGTTTTCTGTTCCTTTTTTTTTCTTTTGGACAACCTCTAAGTGCTAAAATTTCCAGATGTAAAAGGAGCTTGTAACAAACTGTATGATTAGATGCTTTTAATATAGCCTGTATTAAAGAAAATCTTCATCAGCAAATGCTGTAAACCTTTATTAAAGGCGGTTATATGCAGCTGTAAAGCTAGATGGTGGCCAAGTTAAAAGAAAGTTGGAAGTGGGGAGGATGTTTACCAAGGAAGGCTTTATTGGAATAAATCACTTTTGTTTGATTCTGCTTCAAGGTGGCAGGATTATTAATGATAATATTCCATAAGGAACCAGGAGGATGTTTTAGTGAATTCCACTAACCATGTTATAAATTAATAGGAAAACCTATACTGAAAGATACAAGGGGGCTCATGCTTTTAAATATCTTACTGAAAATAAATGAGTGGTGTGTTTGCTTGAGCTTTTCAGTGGTTATCAGCAGCAGGGAAAGGAAAGTACAATTCAGGCTTAAGTTGGCCTTGCATGGATTGAAATGTGGTGTTTTACTAGGGACCAATTGAAGTTTGATCCATGTGTGGCCACTGTGGTTGCACAGAAGTCGATCTACCGAACAACATCTGTTCAACCTCGCTATCTGTATTTTTTCGCTCAGTCAGCACCACAGGCAATAGGCTGCAGCACTAATCTGTGTATTCTGACTCCCCACTGTTAGAATACAATGAAACAGCGGGGAGGATTCCCGCATCCTCCTTGAATGTGTGGATAAGGGAATCAGGTCAGTATTTTTTGTTCAACCCATTTTCATTCAATATTCTGAGCCCTGGCTGACATGATGAAGCACATTCAGTAGTTGTGGCTATGACAGTCTGGTTTCAGAGAAAGCAGGTTAAAGTAAACTGGCTATGATTCAACCCAGAAAAACTGGGGGCATCCTGTTGAGGGACAGAGTTACTGTACAGGACAACTGTAAACTGAAGTTGAGTATTGCAGACCTTTTTATTATTACTTTTATAGGTATATTAATTTTTATTTACTCATATGTACCGGTATTTATTTCTGAAGCTCTTTAACAGGTTCACTTCAAACTCAGCAGTATTGGGGATAATTTACTCAATGAGAATGTTCACTTTGCAAAGAGAATATTCACTTTAGAAAGTGAATGCCTGCCTAGCTTTGTAAAAACGTTGAGACCATGGTGATTATGAATACCATATCATGTAAGAGAAATAATAAAAAGTATTTTCTTTGGAAACAATTAGATGACTAACGTGAACACAGCTTCAACTTTAAAATGTAACTCCCCTTTTGTTGAGTTAAAAATATTTCCCTCTGAGTGTTCTATTGACATTGCAAGGAATTAACACACTTTGTTGCAGATTTCTACCAGTTTTTCTTCTGAAGAAAGTGGTTTGTTTCACCAAAAATTGAAACTGAAACACCACACCACTGATAAGAGATCCAGATATAACTTTACTATAATAAATACAATATAAAGTCTGGAGGATAATCCAAAATAGGTAGCCATTGTGTTTTGGGGTCCAAGAGCACCCACTTCATCAGGGCTTGATTGACAACAATGTGAACAAACCAGAAGTGAACTGAACCTACAATTATATTTTTCCAGTATAAATTCTAAGAGCTATTTACCTTTAGTAAATCAACCTCATAGTCTTCAAGTGGTTAGAAGAGTGGGTGATGTGTGGCGTACACTTCTAATGTTGGCCCTGAAATGCCAGGATAGTAGAAGCACCCCCCCCCCCATTTGGAAAGTAGACACTCCAAGGTATTTGCTAAGGGGCATGGTGAGTATTTTGCAGATCTCATTTGTTTCCACAAGTTTTTGGAAATTGAAGAAAGAAAACTAAAATGTATTTGTTTATTTTCTTTTTTCCTTTTTCAAAACCCTGTGACAAAAATTTTATCTGAAAATTACTAACCATGCCTGTTGTCAAATTCCTTGGGGTGTCTACTTTCCCTCACAGTGAATCCCAGGGTATCTCTGGTAACACAGGTAAACAGCTGAAAGGATCCAAGGCCCAAGGACAAACGCCTACCACACTGGAACTGGAGTTCTCCAGTAGTAGGAGGGGCTCTTCACAGTAACTGGGACTTTTAGAGAAGGGTCTCTTGCCAGGCTGCAGATCAGTTGCCCATCTACCTTTGCCTCATTAGACCTCTGTGAAAAAAGAGTTAAAGGGGCTTCCTGCATCTGAGCATGGTATGTAAAGGGGCAATCCCTTTACAGATAAATATACTTTTGGGTAGTGGTTAACAAATTTATGAGTTTGCCTCAATAGACCCTTTTCTGTTCTTGGTATCTAGTATAAACGTCCATACCAAAACATTCCTCCCTGCTCTGGCCATATCATCTTTGTTAAGTTGATTTCAGCTATAGAACGTCTAGAGAAGATACAGACCCCAAAGTGAAGATCGGACAGGGAATTCAATCAACATGTTCTATTTACATAGTTACGTAGTTTATAAGGGTGAAAAAAAACAAAACGCTGGTCCATCCAGTTCAACCTATGTCCGTTTATGTGTGTCATTTTTTTTCTCTTACAATTCCCATAGCCCTGTATATCTTGCTTCTAAAAGTGTTTTTGAAGCTGTCAACATTCTCTGCTAGTACCACTGAGAAAGGAGTTCCACATTTTACCTGCTCTAACACTAAAGAATTTTTTCTGCAATCTAAGGCCAAACCTCCTTTCTTCTAACTTCAAACCTTGGCCACGTGTCCTCTTTAGGGACATTGGAGTAAACAGTATATTACAGTTGCTGAAGACACTTTGGATATTTTTGAACATTGTAACAATATCCCTGCTCAAATTCCTCTTCTCAAGAGTGCATAACTGTAATCATTCCCAATAGCTTAGGTCCTACATCCCCCTTATTAATTTTTTTGCTCATCGCTGAGCTTTGTCTAACACAACAATGTCTTTCCTAAGGATCAGAGACCAAAACTGATCTGCATATTCAAGGCTGTACCAGGATATTGTATTAACCACTTGAGCCCCAGAGGATTTACCCCCCTTAATGACCAGGCCTTTTTTTGCTGTTTGGTGCTGCACTAATTCAAATGATAATTGCGCGGTCATGCAATGCTGTACCCAAACAAAATTTACGTCCTTTTCTTCACACAAATGGAGCTTTCTTTTGGTGGTATTTGATCACCTGTGCGCTTTTTATTTTCTGCGCTATAAACAAAAAAAACACGAAAATTTTTAAAAAAAACAATTTTTTCTACTTTCAGCTATAAAAAATATATCGTAAACTCAAAGTTAGTCATAAATTTAAGCCAAAATGTATTCTGCTACATGTTTTTGGTAAAAAAAATCCCAATAAGTGTATATTGATTGCTTTGTGTGAACGTTATAGCGTCTACAAACTATGGTATAGATACTGTAATTTATGCCTTTTTTTGCTATACAGCGCTGCACTAATTCAAATGATAATTGCGCGGTCATGCAATGCTGTACCCAATCGAAATTTACGTCCTTTTTTTCACACAAATAGAGCTTTCTTTTGGTGGTATTTGATCACCTGTGCGCTTTTTATTTTTGGCGCTATAAACAAAAAAACACGAAAATATTGAAAAAAAAAAATTTTTTTCTACTTTCAGCTATAAAAAATATATCGTAAACTCAAAGTTAGTCATAAATTTAAGCCAAAATGTATTCTGCTACATGTTTTTGGTAAAAAAAATCCCAATAAGTGTATATTGATTGCTTTGTGTGAACGTTATAGCGTCTACAAACTATGGTATAGATACTGTAATTTATGCCTTTTTTTGCTATACAGCGCTGCACTAATTCAAATGATAATTGCGCGGTCATGCAATGCTGTACCCAATCGAAATTTACGTCCTTTTTTTCACACAAATAGAGCTTTCTTTTGGTGGTATTTGATCACCTGTGCGCTTTTTATTTTTGGCGCTATAAACAAAAAAACACGAAAATCTTTTGAAAAAAAAACAATTTTTTCTACTTTCAGCTATAAAAAATATATCGTAAACTCAAAGTTAGTCATAAATTTCAGCCAAAATGTATTCTGCTACATGTTTTTGGTAAAAAAAATCCCAATAAGTGTATATTGATTGCTTTGTGTGAACATTATAGCGTCTACAAACTATGGTATAGATACTGCAATTTATGCCTTTTTTTGCTATACAGCGCTGCACTAATTCAAATGATAATTGCGCGGTCATGCAATGCTGTACCCAATCGAAATTTACGTCCTTTTTTTCACACAAATAGAGCTTTCTTTTGGTGGTATTTGATCACCTGTGCGCTTTTTATTTTTGGCGCTATAAACAAAAAAACACGAAAATCTTGAAAAAAAAACAATTTTTTCTACTTTCAGCTATAAAAAATATATCGTAAACTCAAAGTTAGTCATAAATTTCAGCCAAAATGTATTCTGCTACATGTTTTTGGTAAAAAAAATCCCAATAAGTGTATATTGATTGCTTTGTGTGAACGTTATAGCGTCTACAAACTATGGTATAGATACTGTAATTTATGCCTTTTTTTGCTATACAGCGCTGCACTAATTCAAATGATAATTGCGCGGTCATGCAATGCTGTACCCAATCGAAATTTACGTCCTTTTTTTCACACAAATAGAGCTTTCTTTTGGTGGTATTTGATCACCTGTGCGCTTTTTATTTTTGGCGCTATAAACAAAAAAACACGAAAATCTTGAAAAAAAAACAATTTTTTCTACTTTCAGCTATAAAAAATATATCGTAAACTCAAAGTTAGTCATAAATTTAAGCCAAAATGTATTCTGCTACATGTTTTTGGTAAAAAAAATCCCAATAAGTGTATATTGATTTCTTTGTGTGAACGTTATAGCGTCTACAAACTATGGTATAGATAATTTGAAATTTACACAGCTTTTACTTTCTGACCGCCCATCACATCTCTTGAGGTGCTAAAATACCAGGATAGAACAAACACCCCCAAATGACCCCTTTTTGGAAAGCAGACACCCTAAGCTATCTGCTGAGAGACATATTGTGTCCATGGAAGATTTATTTTTTTTCCACAAGTTTCTGGAAAATGACAAAAACTTTTTTTTTATTTTTTTTTTACACAAAATTGTCATTTAAATGATTTATTTCTTGCACAAGCCATGGGTATATGTGGAATTATACCCCAAAATACATTCTGCTACTTCTACCGAGTATGAGGATACCACACGTGTGACACTTTTTGGGAGCCTAGCCACATACAGGAGCCTGAAATCCAATGAGCACTTTGAAAGCCTGAAGGTGCGTAACTTCTTCATTTCACTTCCCCACTACCTATCACAGTTTTGGAGGCCCTGACATGCCAGGATAGCACCAAACCCCCCCAAATGACCCCTTTTTGGAAAGTAGACACTCCAAGGAATTTAAAAAGAGGCATGGTAAGTATTTTGCAAATCCAATTTTTTCTCATAAGGTTTTGAAATATAAAAAAGAAAAGAAAAAATATATTTTTATTTTCTTTCTTCATTTTCCAAAAACTTGTGGTAAAAAAATAAATTCTTCTATTGATTCAACATGCCTCTCAGCAAATAGTTTGGGGTGTCTACTTTCCAAAAAGGGGTCATTTTGAGGGGTGGGGGCATTTTATGCCCAGCATTAGAGGTTTATGCCACACATCACTCACTCTTCTAACCACCTGAAGACCAAGCCTTTTCTGACACTTTTTGTTCACATTAAAAAAATCTGTATTTTTGCTAGGAAATTAAAGTGAACCCCCAAACATTATATATTTTCTTAGAGCAGACACCCTAGTAAATAAAATGGTGGGTGGTGCAATTTTTTATCTCACATATTACTTACACAGCGATTTTTCAAACGCAATTTTTTTGAAAAATATACACTTTTTTAATTTTAATGCACAAAATTACAATATATTGGCCAATTATTTGGTATGATATAAAAGATGATGCTATGCTGAGTAAATAGATACCAAACATGACATGCTTTAAAATTACGCATGCCCTGTGCAATGGCGACAAACTGCATACATTTTTAATATCTATAGGCAATGCTTTAAAAGCCTTTACAAGCTACCATTTTAGATTTACAGAGGAGGTCTAGAGCTATAATTACTGCCCTTGTTCTGACGTTCGTGGCGATACCTCACATGCATGGTGCAATCGCTGTTTCCATACTGGGAAAGGGTCAACGCTCATGACCGCAGGTGTGCGCGTGCGCGGATGGGCGAGGGTCCTTTTTTTTTTTTTTTTTTATTTTTCCTTTTTTTCTGATTTATTTAATTATTTTTACACTGTCCCTTTAATTTATTTATTTTTTAATCACTTTTAATGCTATCTCAGGGAGGGGGAGGGGGGGCCATTTTCTCCCGCTGCTTGTAAAGGCAATTCTGCAGCTAATTAACCACTAGGAATGCTTTTACATGAAAGCCCATTTCCGGCTGAAAAAAATAAAACCAGGATGATGCCTGCAGCTGCAGGCATCACCCTGGTATAACCATTCAAAGTCCAGTGATGTACCAATACGTCACTGGTCCTTGTTGGGTGTATATGCTATGTTCTTTTTTTCTTTATGCAGCCTGTGGGCTGAATGAAAAAAAAGAGAAGAAATCTCTGCCAGAAAAAGTGTGTGGTATGCCCACCATTAGAAACCTCCCTCAATCCACCCACTTCTAATGGTGGGCACATATGAAATGTGCCAACAAATATAAAATATATATGCCGAAGCATGGGGGCCATCCACCCACTGGCCACTGTAAAAATCTGTTCACTGTAATCAATGACACTGGTGACAGGGCAGTGAAGGGGTTAACTGGGGGGGGGGGGGGGGCGATCAAGGGGTTAAATGGGATTACTGATGTACTGGCGGGTAAACTGGCGCTATCTGGGAGGGGCGCTAACACTATTGGAAGTCGCCAGCGACACTGATACAGTGATCAGTAAAAATTGGTTCACTGATCAGTGACACTGGTGACAGGGCAGTGAAGGGGTCAACTCAGGGGGGGGGGGGGGCGCGATCAAGGGGTTAGACGGGACTACTGGTGTATTAGCGGGCAATCTGGCGCTATCTGGGAGGGGCGCTAACACTAACGGAAGTCGCCAGCGACACTGATACAGTGATCAGTAAAAATTGGTTCACTGATCAGTGACACTGGTGAGAGGGCAGTGAAGGGGTCAACTCAGGGGGGGGGGGGGGGCAATCAAGGGGTTAGACGGGACTACTGGTGTATTAGTGGGCAATCTGGCGCTATCTGGGAGGGGCGCTAACACTATCGGAAATCGCCAGCGACACTGATACAGTGATCAGTAAAAATCGCTTCACTGATCAGTGACACTGGTGACAGGGCAGTTAAGGGGTTAACTGGGGGGGTGGGGGGGGGAAATTAAGGGGTTAAATGGCTTTATTGGTGTACTGGGGGGCAAACTGGCGCTATCTGGGAGGGGCGCTAGCACTATTGGAAGTCGCCAGCGACACTGATACAGTGATCAATAAAAATCGCTTCACTGATCAGTGACACTGGTGACAGGGCAGTGAAGGGTTAACTGGGGGGGGCAATCAGGGGGTTAAATGTGTCCTAGACTGTGTTCTAACTGTCAGTGTGCTGTTTTACTCACGTTTAAATGTCTCTTCTTCTCTGTCTGGAACGGAATGTGTCCAGGCAGAGAAGAATGACATCATATCCTGCCCTGTGTAAATATCAACACAGGACAGGATAGGACAGGGACCGATCATCCGATTTCAGCCAGAAATCACTGGCTGAAATCTAATGATTGATCCCTCCTGGATCGAATCGGATCACCCGCGGGTCGGCGGGAGCGAGCGCGCGCCCCTGCTGGCGAAAGTGTCGGGAGCGCGGAACCCGTTTTTAAACGTGGTTTTGCGCTCCACTGCCGCCCTGCACACGTATATACACAGTGGCAGGGCGGCAAGCGGTTAAAGACTGTGAAATGGCGTATGAGTGGAGACTTGTGCACAGTAAAAGACTTAAAATGATTCTAAAGGCTACATTTTAATAAAAAAAATAACAAAAATGTCATACCAGCTCGGTGTAATAGTTTTGCAATGGTTTTGGTTAGGAAGCACTTGCTATGGGGGCGCTCATGTGTGCTCGCTCACGAGCCAGCTCTGTGTGTCCATAGACACATGCAGTGCAGCTTGGCCCTGCCTCCCCGTTCTCTCCTCACTAGCTGTGATTGGCAACAGCTCCCACTGCTGCCTCTCTGTCCAATAAACAGGGAGAGAGCCGTGAAAACTGCTGCTTTTGTGCACATTGCTGGATCGAGGTTGGGGTCGGGTAAGTATTTAGGGGGGACTGGGGGGGGAGATGCATTCAGAAGGATTTTTACCTTAATGCATAGAATGCATTAAAATATATGTAAACCCTCACGTTCTAAAACAACCCATTCTGTTTAAGATACAAATTAAAAAAACATTTGTGTATAGATATATAAAAAACTAAATATAAAGACCTTTTCTCCCTATTTTATAAGTGATCACATACCCTTTAAGTTCCTTATACAGCTAAGAACAGAGAGCTGTGAGGGTCAGAAACAGCAGGCCACTGAACTTTCCATTGATTGGCTGTACAGGGATGGGCAAGTGAGCAGAAGTCTGATCATTGGAGAAGAACAGTCTGAGTTCTCAGCACAGCTAGAAAACTGACCATGCTGTGACTCATGCCTTGTGTAGTCAGTTTTTAGTAGGAGAGCAGAGGGACTGGGTGGAACAGCGGGGATTTTACACAAAGGAAGCAATATAAGGAGAACAAGATACGTTTTCATACAAGTGCATGGTATAGCAGGCATATATCAGGAATATGAAATGTTGGGATCACATACTCATTAAGGTATAAACCTTATGCCCAGGGGCGGACTGACCATTGGGGAACTCAGGCACTGCCCAAGGGCCCGGGGTCAGTAGGAGGCCCCATGAAATGTCCCTGGTACCTTTCATTGGCTTTTTTGGGTGTGATTTGAGTGTGGGCGAGAACACAGGGGACCCATGATCCTATATTGCCCGAGGGCCCCATGAGTTGTCAGTCCGCCCCTGCTTATGCCCTTTGAACCACTTTGTTTTTAGTAATCGATTTGTGATAAAGCTTGGGAATGTCTATTGACAATATCTATCTATCTATCTATCTATCTATCTATCTATCTATCTATCTATCTCTATTATCGGTGTGCTAAAGACAATGCGGATGATTTACTAAAGACAAATAGACTGTGCACTCTGCAACTGCAGTTGCACTCATTTTCTATAGTAAATATAATGTGGTAAAGTTTAGTTTTATAAAGAATACCCAATCAAGTGCAAGCACGCATGGACATAATTGTATGAAGGAAATCAGCAAAGCTATACCGCATTTACTAAGCTCTTGGAAAATGAGTACAACTGCTCTAGAAAAATGCACAGTCTATTTGTGTTTAATAAATCCACTCCATTGACTAACAAACATTTACCAAGAATATAACATCTGTAAGATAGCAAATATTACATTATGGGCAAGATGCACGGTTTAAGCATAGGAATTGGCTTTTTACTTGATGATAGTAGTATTAAAGAATGCTATTTAATTTTAAACGTATTTAAAATATTTCATGCTTACTAACGTTGATTTGTTCTTAAATAAGATAAAAGCCTTTGTGTTTTGACAGCTTCTTTATATAAACTTTAGACTTCTGTGCTGCTGATCATACTAGATCTTTGTGGCTGTGTACAGCTGTAAAAACAACTTTTCAGAAGCGGAAAAGTCAGTGGGGCAGAGCATCTTAGAGTACTTAACCATGCACCATGTCTGATCTACATGTCAATGTAGCCAAAAATAAAACAGACAACAAAAAAGAAATGCAGGTTTGTTCTCTATTTTACAAAGTTACTATACTTAGAATAATGGTAGTCCAGATAAGGAACTTTATGTGTGATCCAACGAAAACAGAAAAGACCCATTGTTTTGGAATTTTTTTTAAGAGACAGAAATATTACACCACACCATAATACAAACTAGTACTTCAAAATTGAATTTGATTTTAACATTACATTCTGGAATGAATACTCATGAATTACTGTTCATTTAGTGTAGAGAAATTTAATGTAGAAGAAAATATAGCTTTTTTCTTGTTTCTGTAGCAGCCATAATTCTTCTTTTCGTCTATACCAGCCCTTGTTACCATTCTCCCTACATTGCACATGATGATGTCAATGAGAGGCCAGCCACACGACCAGAAGAACAGGCGGGTTTCATAGACTGTTGTCTTTGTATTAAATAGGCTTGTCAATGTATGAAGCCATATTGCCATGCCCAGTCATCCCTGAAGAGTGGTCTACAGACCTAAAGTAGAACTAAATTCACTGCATCAACCTTTATTTTTATTTTATCCTTCCTCCCTACCTCTTACACAAATTATTTTAAAAATGTTTCAAATTTTCACTATTCAGATCTTTTTAGTGCAGCAAGGCAGCACTTCCTGGGGCACAGTTATCTCCTGGGATTTTTACTTCAGAGTTATCCCAGGAGGCAGTTAGGGGGATTTTTTAAAACTGGAACACACAGAAACTGGTGCAGCTTTGCCAATCAACCAATCAGCTTCTAACTTCAGCTTGTTCAATTAACCCCCTCTTGAGGTATTCCCGAATGTAGCTCGGGGTTAACTTTCAGTACCAAAAGCGGTAACCCCGAGCTACACTCAGGATTACTCTGCAGCGTTGCTCAGGGATTCCCTCCAACACTTATCTTGTCCTTCACTCCCGCGATGTCCCCCCTGCAGAGTCCCCTGCCATCTCCTCCAGCCGATCCTGGCATCCGTCTACCGGGTTCCGTTCCCTGCGAGCGTCAGGACGTATGGGACATACGGGGGATGGAATTGCGGGAAATTCAAAGATTTTAAAAGTGACATTCACTCAATACACTAAAATCACATAGTATAACATTACTGTATCAAACCATTTTACATACATTTTGTCCCTAGTGCTTTGTCCTGTGCCCTGCCTGCATTTTTACTGTACTTTCTGCCTGGAAACTGAGAAACGTCCATAGCATCCAAAAAGTGTCCCTTTAGGTCAAAAGCAGTTTTAGACCAACTAGAGAACAGCGATAGTAAATTAGAACCACTTGCAGAATTGAGTGATAATGATTCGTGGGGAAATTCGTCATCAGACACTGAAAATGATTTTGCGACTTTGCTCAGTGATGTGCGAACTTGGCGCTATATTTCAAATTTTAGTGTTTTTTATTTGATTAGATTATTGAATTAAATGTAGTATTATTATTATATTATTATTTGTTATTATTATTTATTATATTATAATTTATGATTTTGTGTTTCAAATTTTATCATACCGTGGATGTTTACTAGACTTTTGTTCGGACAGATTTCAGTAAGTTATTCCTAAGAATTACAGGCCTACAATAAAAAAATTACATATTTCCATGCAAAAAAATGTACTGCTTTGAGCACAGAAATATTGAGATAATCAGACCGCTAGGGAGGTTAAGCTTCGACAATAAAATCTGGAACCTGCACAAACACAGCTAGGTGGTCAAGTGGCAATACGCCAGAAGCAGGCAGTGTTTGTGTGCATGTGCAGAAATCTCTGTTCTCTGCAGGTCCTAGATACCTGAGAGACACTACTAGTGCATACACACACACAGTAGTTGGTAGCTGCGGCATTTAAGAGGGGCAGGGGGCATTCATTCAGTGGTTTAGGTCCACTTTAAGCTGCATGAACAGCCAAAACTAAGAAATGTATAAAAATGAAAAAATTATAAGCAGGCATGTTATGAAGGTATAACAAGTAATAGAACATATAATATAACAATGTAATATTTTATCAAAGAATTACAGGATATTCTTTGACTGGTAATAAATGGCTATGTTAACAAAGAATGTTTGGAAGCATCCAGTGCTCAGAGGGCTAGTCAAGTTTGATTTGGTTAGTAAAAGGTGACCCTCCAATCAATGCCATTTAGTATTAGTCTGTGGAAGCTAGCTGTATATTAATAGAGACACCTTTGGATTAAATGAGTCTTTTGATCAACAGATCGTACATGATAACATACAGTATTATAACATAGTTGATAATTTCCTTGTATATAAATAGATTGTTGGTTTGCCGTATTTAGGTTCTGTCACATATTAGCTGCAAAGTAGATCTGTTACCTGTAGCTCCACAGGCATGCAAGGCTGACTTGTCACTAGTAATGGGTCGTACACCCCCCCCCCCGTTCGGTTCGTGGTTGAACATTTGAACCTAAAGAAAGTTCTACCACGAACTTCGAACTTAGTGCAAGTCTATGAGACTTGAACTTGTAAATTCAAAAGTACCCATTTTGAAGGCTTATATGCAAGTTATTGGTCATAAAATGGGTACAGAGACTCGGGTACTGCCCTGAGTTCCATGAATCAGTGAAAATTGTTTTTCAACAAGTACCGCTTTTAAAGGGGCAGTCATTTTTCACGCTTAAAGTAAAAAAAAAAATTCCTTTAAATATCATGCTTGGGGGGGGGGGAGGTGAAAGTTTTTAAGTGCGTAGGATTTAGGCCCTTTAGGCCTGGTAGGACTTTTAAGGGGAACTCCGCCTCCCAAAAATGTGGGGGAAAAGTGCATGGGGTTCCCCCTAAAAGCCATACAGGGCCCTTTAGACCTGGTAGGACTTTTAAGGGGAACAACACCCCCAGAAAATGTGAGGGAAAGTGTGCAGACCCCTAAATTCCTACAAGACTCTTGATCTGAGCACAGACCGGCAAGGCAGGAAAGGGGGGGGAGAATGAGCACAACCCTCCTGAACCGTACCAGGTCATATTCCCTCAAGATGGGGGGTGCTTTGGGATAGGTGGTCTTCCCCCCAAAGCACCCTGTCCCCATGTTGACGGGGACAAGGGCCTCTTCCCCACAACCCTGGGCTGTGGTTGTGGGGGTCTGCAGGGGGTGACTTATCGGAATATGGAAGCACCCTTTAACAAGGGGGCTCCCAGATCCCGGCCCTCCCCTTGTGAATGAGTATGGGGTACATAATACCCCTACCCTTTCACCAAAAAAGTGTAAAATATGAATAAAAACACAGCAACAGTTTTTGACAAGTCCTTTATTTTTAAAACAGCCAAAAAAAACATGGTTCCATCATTGTAGTCCATAATCAATCATGGCGTCTGGTACTGTCACGATGACGCTGACTTAAAATAATTTTTTTTTTTTAAAAACACGCCTGCTGAACCGTCCACACCCATTGAGCACTCGCGGCTATCTGACATTTGCCAGTCAGATGTAAACAATTGGGCGAAGCTAGCAGTGACGTCCCCGCTAGTTCCGCCCAATTGTGCTGTGATTGGCCAAAGCATTGCGCCTGACCTGTGGTGAGGTGCATTACTTTGGCCAATCACAATGCAATGTCAGAGCACAGTGCATTGTGGGGCGCAGCGGGCAAACAGCCCGCCGATTGTCCTTACCGCGCGAACACACGATACGCCAATGTTCGAGTTGAATTTATCGAACATCAAGGACATCACTACTTGTTACTTGTACTTCCATATCTCCCAGTTGTTCCAGATCCTGCAAGACCTTCCCAAAACTTCAACCAAGTCCCAGAGTTCCACAGATTCGGGCTGTATCCAGAAGCAGAAGGCCAGAACAAGTTCCAGTACTTGGATCCCCTAACTAAAGTTGCAGGCAGCTGGCAAGGAGGGATGCAAGCTACTGCAGTGATGGCTGGAAGGGATCGCTATGTTCATTGTAGGGGCTGGATTAGGGTTTAAAGTTTAGCAGAGACAGTGGGGTGCAACAATGAGCTGGGAACAGAGGTTAGGAGGAGAGGCATTGTGGTGCAGAGATTAACTGAGAGGGGAAGTTGGGCATGTAGTTGTTAGCAGAGAGGGGAGTTGGGATGTACATGTCAGCAGGGGGTGGTTGTGGTGAAAAGGTGAGTGTGGAGGTAAACAGAGAGGGGTATTTGGGGTGCAGAAATAATCAGAGAGGGGAGTTTGGGGAACAGAGTTTAGCAGAGGGCTAGGGGTTTGGGGTGCAGAGTTTAACAGAGAAGGGGGTTTTGGGTGTAAAGGCAAGCAGAGACTGTGCTTAGGGAACAAAGTTTAGCAGAGGGGGAGAGGTTGTGGTGCATAGGTTTGTGGGGTGGGTAGGGGGGAGTACAACTGCGAGCAGAAAGAGGGGTTGGAGTGCTCACCTTCAAAGGGCGTACAAGGAGGAGGGCAGTGTATACAGACAGGAGGCAGTGTGTACAGGGAGGAGTTGTAGTGTAAAAAGGCAGTGGGAGCAGTTATTAAGTCATGCCCAATATTTAGCCTAATTTAACCAAACCCACTTTTGACACAGCTTGCTATGCATGCACTGCAGGTTGCTGTCTCCCTAATGTGTCCCTCATTCTCAAGTCCAAAAGATGGGAGGTATAATACTTCTATAGACATGTAAGGCTTACCCATTACCTGTAGTTCCAGAGACGTGTGGTTTATCCCTGTCATCTCTTAGCCTGGCAATACGCCTTTCCATTTAACTCATGCTCAGTCTTACATCCACATCTGATCAAAAGCTAGTATTTCTAGCCCCAGGTCCCATTTCTTGTGTTTCTGATAGTATTAATTTGGTCCTGAGAAAATCTCTGGGTTCCTGAGAGGATTACCTGTTCCTGAGAGAGTTCCTGTGTTCCCAAGAGAATTACCTGTTCCCGAAAACATACTTCGATTGTCTGTGTTCCTCATTCCTGACTTTAGGGGGATTATTTACTAAAACTGTAGAGCGCAAAATCTAATGCAACTCTGCATAGAAATTAATTAGCTTTCAGGTTATATTGCCAAAACGTAATTGAACAAGCTGAAGTTAGAAGCTGATTAGTTACCATGCACAGCTGCACCAGATTCTGAGTGCACTAGTTTTAGTAAGTCTACCCCTAGGAGTCTCCAGGGACCCTAACACCCCAGTGCTCTTGAAGACAATATCTTTAGTGTCCTTAGTAACTGACTCCTGTGTTCTCCTGCTTTGCTGTGTCTTCTTCCATTCCAGCACCTGTGTTTTTCCTGTGCTATTCAGCCCACATCAAACCTTCTAGCACTAGTGTGTATCTTGTGCACTCCAGCCAGCCTCCATCATTCCTGCACCTGTGTGACCCCTGTGACCCCTGTGTCCAATTCCCCAGAGCTGCCAGAGACTTTACTTTCTGCCCCTGTATTTCCCGGTGCTTCCTTGCCTACTCAGTATCTGGTCAGCTGTAGCCTTCTTGTGTATTTTTGAGGGCTGCTCTAGCAAATGCTAGGCATTTCTTAAACTCTGTGCCTGGAGAATATGGCAGTCATACCTGCAGGCAAGATGGTAGGCTCAGAGTCCCCAGCCATACATGACAGGTCATTTTACTGTACTTCACCCAAGTGTCCAAACCTTATTCACAAGTTGTATATGTATAGATGTGGAGGCTTGTATAGCTATCATATCTCTAAGTATATCACTTTGGGTAACAAACACTTTTAGTACTCAGTATTTTGTATTTCTATGAAAGAGATTTTGTCTTGCATATCTGAAAATTTGTTACCCTCTTGTTGATATCTAAAGTTCTTGCATAGTTGTCCCAAAAAGCCTGAGCAAAGCTGCATAAAATAATGTTGCAGGCTCAAAAACTAGAGTTCTCTGGGTACCTGAAGATGCTCTATGCAAGGGGCCACAGGTGTACCTACACTTAAAAAGAACACTGAGAAAATAAGTGTAACCAGATATTTAATTTCAATAAATTTTTATTGAGAGTTTTGGAAACATAACAACTGATGTTATACAGTTCTCCTTCATGAGAGGAGAAGCTGCCTGTCATGCAGCCGGAGCCATCTTGTCCACAGGGGCCGAGGGCTGGGAAGAAATTAGTTAGTTTCCTTGGCTGCCCCGGTGTTTTCCGCCGTCGGGTCATGCTGGGTTCTGTAAACCTTAGCTGTGTCCCTGCTATGGTTGCTGGGTTCGGGCTCGCTGTGTGTCACTATTTCACTGGTGGACGGATGGAGCTCTGCTGAGTGAGCTGTCATCTGCTGGCCGGCCGCCGTAACCAGATATTTAGAGCATAGCTTCAGTATGTCAGAACAGCAATGATATTTAATTCATACATTATAAAAAATTGAATGTAACATTTACTAATCACTGAATGAGCATCATCCTGGTCAATATGTTTAATAAACAATGAAGGATTTGCTATCAGTAAATGTGTGGCAAATGTCATATTAATTACTTTATAAATATGTCCCTATGTTTTTTAAAACTTTTTTTTAATAAAACTGTTCCAGGGAAAATGTGTTAAACTTTGTTTTAAAAATGTTACAACTTTCATGAAAGTACATGAGTATAACACTCATTAACATGGATTATTGCTTCTGGTGTGTTTCATATAAAAATTACATAATCAAAATAAAATTACAGAATATTATTTTTAATTTGAATATTTGAGACTGTGAGGCTGATGTACAAAAGGAGTCATTTTAATACTGACCCAGATAACCTGTATGTGCTACAAATATTCAGTTATCTGCAGAGGTCTCTCCTCCTTTAAATAATTAAACAGAAGGTTCACTGGTCCAGCTTAAAAACTACTCTGCTAGTAAATCCTCAACTATATGCTTTTTCATTTAGTTATTGTAAATATAAAAGGATTTTCTACAATGGTAAACAATCCACTCAAGTGTGGAAGCAATAAAGAAATTAATTGAACCAGAAGATCCTTTGCATAGAAAGCAATCTTGGTTCCACTCTACAGCACCTACTGGCACATGATAACAGGAAGCAAATTAGTGGTATCATTTACATATAACTTAATGAATAAAGCTAATTGTGTACAAATAGAAATCTATTGGACACATCTTATCATTATTTCTTTCATCTTATGTATGGAAACTGAAATTAAAACTATTATTTGTTGGCCTGAGATTGCAGTCTAGAAATAATTTGTCCTTCTATACTCAAGCTAATTAAGGAAGACAGATGCCAGTCAGTAAATGCTTCTCATATGTGTTACTTTGTTGTAACGTGCCTGGGTGAAATGCAGTTTTTCTTAATTTGCAAAGTTCACTAAATGTATTTCAGAATTATTGCTTATGTACATTATACATTTTTTCATCATGTTATTCCCCTGACTGCCTTCTTTGTAATTATTTTTTTTATATATAATTTCAATATTTAAACTGTATATTTTATATTTACAATGGAATGAGCAGCTGTATATTGGGCTATAACCTGTTAGGATGTGGAGTAAACAATTTTACACTCCTTTAAATTTACACAAACATTCTAATACAAACCGAGCAGAAATACCCATTGACATTTTTTGGTTTTACCCAATACTGGTGTCATTGATATGTTGGGCAGGATACATGTTATGGATGATCATAGCAGTAAGGGCCCACTCACACCTAGTGATTTGGAATCGCAGACAGAATCTGTGTGATACTGCCTGCAATTCTATATCATGCTAAAATCTCAGCAAAATGTCCCACTACCCTTTGGGTGCCATACATATTAATTCCATCCCAAATATGGTGTTATTTTGCTGTGATTGTCATTCAAAGAAATGCATGAAAATCATGGCAAAACTCACTTGGAAAATTCGTGCAAAGCTTGGTGCCCAAAAAGGTACAAGAGTTTCTTTTATGCAACAAATGCACAGTAAAATCACATTTATTGGAAATTCCTTCTTTTAAAATACACAAAACATGTCAGGGATACAGAACTCCAGCTAACGTGTTTCATGCTCCATTAGCACTTAGTCATAGCTCATAGCTGATCTATGACTATTTACTGGATGTGCAACCATTGGATGTTTCTTTGCCTATTGGAGTCTGGTGCGGACAGGGTCAGCACCCGAAACAAAGTATGTGAATGGTAGTGGAAAAGGGGACTGACCTGGAGTGGTGTTTATTGTTCAGGAACTCGTGTTCCTGCTATGCAAAGCGTGAATGGGGACTCAGCAAAAAATGTTAATTAAAACAAAAAAGTTTACAATAAAGAAACAGCAAAACAACTAAAAAACATTAAAATGTATGAACTTTTTTTTTAGTGTGGGATACAGTAGGAAATGGTTAGAACAGTTTTTTTTATTGATGTCTGTGTCCTCACTGGAAGAAATCACTATCTGTACAGATTGTGAGGAAAAATCCAAAACTTACGTTGCCATTTGAACAGAGCTAGAAAGCAAGTAATAAAGATACTTTGGGAGGGATTTACTAAAACTGGAGCACACAGAATGTGTTGCAGTGGTGCACCAATCAGATTCTAACTGAAGCTTGTTCAATTAAGCTTTGGCAAGAAAACTTAGAAGCTGATTGATCACTATGAACAACTGTGCCACATTATGGGGTAGATTTACTAAAACTGGTGCACTCAGAAACTGGTGCAGCTGTGCATGGTAGCCAAAAAGCTTCTAACTGCAACTTGTTCAATGAAGCTTTGGCAATAAACCTGGACGTTGATTGGTTTCTAGGCAGAGCTGCACCAGAGTTTGCACCATGCAGTTTTAGTAAATAACCCCTATGTGTGCTCCAGTTTTAACAAATTCCCCACATTGTGGTTGATTTATAAATCGGCTGTTCAATTTGCAAGGCAATTTTCCCGTCACTTAGTGAATGTTGTGAAAATTATAAAAATACCCAATAATATATGTAATTTTTTTTTCTGTCAGTGTCCCCACTAATAGGTCATGATTCATACAGATATTTTTTCTGCAGCAATTCTAGATGCTCACAGAACATCTTGGGTTACAGATTTTCATCAAATGCTGATAAATACGCAAATAATTGATAGTGAGGTGGGATCAAGATATGTCATTACCAGTTTATTAAAGAATTCTTTGATCCCTCCATGTCATCTGGAGAATAATAAAAAAAATGACCCTGAATAAGCAGTAAGAAGAAAAAAAATCCCCATGTGGAAATACAGAATTCGTTCAGAGGGAGAGGTTCCAAGAAACCCTAATAATCCTAAAGGTATTATCTTAAACTTTGTCTAAAAATCAAAAACAACTTTTGAACAAGGTATTATCTTTCTGTCTGATGGCCAAGTTTCATGCCAAAACTTGTTTTCATGCCAAGTTTCAATTAATTTAGGTTGAAAGATCATTAAAAATTGCCCAATATTATTCTCGATTGAGACACTCACTTGAGACCCACGATAAGGAAACATTTTCTGCAGACAGTGAAATTTGGTAAGAAACAACACACTGGCTGCTTGAAACTGTGCTACGATTTGGGAAAAATGAAGCTGCAAACCCTGAAAACCTTAAGAGATGGTAAGGTTATTAATATAAAATTGGTAGATAAAGGTGGGGCCTTTGTGATGCTTGACTATGTGGGTTATTGGATATGTATGCTATCAATGCTCAAATAAAATAAATAAATAAAAAATAAACAAAAATTAAATATAAAAAAACAATGCCAGGATGTGACGAAACACGTAGGGCAGGACTCCAGTGGGACACATGCTGGCTCCATGTGTAGTAGTGGGACAGCAGCGTTTCCTCATAATTTAGCAAGCTGGTAATTCTGGGTGCTGGACAGGCACATTTTAATGTGGCTATATACTTGTATGTTTTTAGATTCTTTTTAATAAAAAGTGAGCAAGCGATGAGGTTTTTTTTCTGGTCTGTGTTTTTACTATGGAGTAAAATAGAGGTCTTAGGGGTCTGCTCTGAGAGTCTGGTGGCTAAAGAGAGGATAAGTCCAGCGGGTGATACAGATATTTTCCCTTCCTGAGGATAGAAAGAATCAAGCGAAATATAACAAGGATAGTATGGAGATTATTATTAGGGGTCTATTTTTTTCTGGTGAGCAAGCATTTCTGAGGGGAAGAGGCACAAACGGACACTAAAATGGGACGTTTTCACAGAACATATTACCTCAACACATCTGTGGACTTTGTTTGGCACTTTGATATGAATTCATTTGATTCAGAAGATGTGTAGTTACTTCTTTGGCACTTTTGCACAAAACTATATAAGGTTAATTCTGATTCACGTTCTCTCAGAATATAGAGTGCTAAATTACTATTTAAATATTGCACTTTAAGACATATTTGATGTTTATTTACAGGTTTACTTATATGGTCTGCACTTTATTGGGTATTAGCACTTTAAATAAGGACTCGCACAATAGAAGGGTACCTTACAGACCCATGGACTTAAGTAAGCAAAACATAGCAATGCTTCTCTCCTTTTTTCTTACAGTTATAACCATACTGCCTGATACTTCCAGTTATGTTTTTGGGATACAGCAAAGTTTGCAGACTTATATGAGAATTGGAGTTTGCAAATTGGAGTTTTCTTCATATGGAGTTTCCCAAAAGACCAGTTGTTTTAGACCTACCAAAGATAAATAAAGATGTTTACCTTTTGAATATAGACAGAGCATATCATGCTTAGACTCTTTTGCTTGGCCTCTTCCCAAGTGTCTTGGCTTTCATGTACAACCATATGTTCTTAATTCAAGCGCTTGATTAGGGAAACTAAAGTGTTTCTATGGGTAGCAAAAAAGATCCAGAACCTGGGTCCATTATGAGTAAATATCTATACTCTATACACCAATTCCAAACCAGAGTGGTCTGAAAGTAGTTAAACACTTATTTGTCTTTGAAACAACACCTAAGTTTCTGGCTGAATTTCCTCAAACGTCTGAAGTTGGTTCTTGAGAACAACTTATTTTCCTTTCAGGGCAATACTTTCAAGCAGATACACAGAACTTTCATGGGCAGTTCTGTTGCCTCTTCCTTCATAACTGCATTTATCAAGTACCTTAAAAACATGTATATCCCTCCAAAATCTTTCACAGACATTTCAAAGTGTGGAGGAGATATATAGACAATGTGCTCATAATTTGGGACAGTAAAATGCCTGAATTCCATGCCTTCCTTAATGGTTGGTTCACATCCCCGATAGAAAGTATAACACATCCTTTTTTACCAAAACCACCACCGACCAAAGCACCATACTGCATTATCTCAGTGCCCATCCTCAGCACATGGTTGAGGGCCTACCTGTGTCTCAGTTTTTGAAGCCTTGAGGATTTGTTTCAGTACAAATTGCCATGAATATAATATTGAAAATCATATCTCTTTCAGAAATGTAAATGATGGAGTTATCCTGGGGGGGGGTTCTACAACATGCTTTAAATAAAGTCTGAAAGTTATATGGACCCTCCGCAGAGACAGAAGGCAATCTAGGATAAGCTCCTTTTTTAAATATCCACAACCAAGCATCAGGGTACTAGAAAAAAACTATAAACAAGAATTTAAATATTTTACGGGCTGCCCCTTATTTACATGCATGAATTAAATAGGAACTTATGTGAGTATGTAGATTTAACAGAATTATAACAATTGTTCTAGTACAAGCAAATCCTGTGCAGAAATATGCTAGACAGCAGCAATTTAAGTTTTCAAACAAGACAGACTGCTACAGGTGTCATTATATTGTAGAGAGAAAAAGGAGAGAAGCGCCTCTAAATGCAATAAGTCTTTTAATTCAAGTCTAAATGTAGAAACACTCACATGTGTGAAGAAATCATAAGCATAAAAACCGTGGTTAACAATAGTTAACGGTGGGGTGGTGACCCGGGTGAAGAGCCGTCATCTTACTGCGATGTGGGGAGGTCAGCTCTCGGCTGGAACAGCATGGTGGCTGGAGGCAAACAGCGGTGAGGCCGGCCTGCATGCACGTCCTCCCTCAGAGCCGGATGGAACGCATGCTGGAACGTAGCGGCGGCGTGGCTGTGATGACATCAGATCCCAGGGTGCACTGCGACGTGTTTCGGAGCATGCACTGGCCGTGGAAGGCGGAAGTGCACTCCTTTTTCAAGCCATTATATTGTAGCACATTCTACTGCACACAAAGGCATACAGGATAGGATACAGAGATACAGTACTTTACATGAAATAATAACTTTTGTGTTTACCTGCTTAAGTGTCTTTATAATCCAAGTTACCAATGGCAGCTCTAATTTTGCAGCCCAAACAGGCTTTCTTTATCATACTTTACAATTTACCTTGAACAGAGCAATACTTTAAACATTTCTCTCATCTCTTAATTTACATTTATCAGTCATTTTGTATAGTTAAAGAGAATGTAGAGTCAACATTTTTTTTACTAAAATAAAAACACTTGTTATACTCACTTGCTATGTGCAGGGATATTGCACAGAGTGGCCCCGAACCTCCTCTTCTGGGGTCTCCCACTGGTGCTCTCCACTCCACCTTTTCTCCATGTGCCAACACTGGAAAATGCTTTCTGTGGCGGCACATGTGCAGGAGTGCTTCCGTGCCAGCCTGTGTACATCCATAGGTGAATACTATATTTAAGGAAGGGGGGAACAGCAACTGGAAGATTTTTAACTTAATGCATATATGCATTAATGTAAAACAACGTTTTGACTTTAGAACCACTTTAAGTTATAGGATAAACTGTATCCATTATCTAAAAAGTTGTTATATAAAAGCATCATAAAATAAATATGTATGCAAAAATCATATTGCATAAGATCTCACATCATCCTAATACTATATAAATATAAATGATAAGAACATATCTGTTCAGTTGTATGTACAGTTAGAAATAAAATATTGCTTTGAAGTTTTAAGTTCCTCTAGCTAAACAATATAAACATCTAATTAAATTATAGCAATACACATCAAAGGCAAAAACATATCAGATTTGGTATTTTTATTCCTTTTTTTTTAAACTTGAAATCTTTGAGGTGTAATTTGATGGTAATAAAGGCAAAGGGCTCCTGTTTTGTTGGGGTTATGTGCACCAAGTAAATCCTATGTAGGTGCTTAAAAGAAATGGCACTAGATCTGGTTGCAGACCAAGATTAAGGTTAATATAATAACCAGCCCTCCAGTATGATTCAGAAAAAAAGAACAGAATTACTTAGAAGTAGCAGAAATGTAGCATAAATTAAAAACACCTGCAGGAAAATGGCTCCAATTTTCTAGATGAAAAATATCTACACAAACGTTTTTCATCTGCTACCTGCCCAGTATTTGTGCCAGGTTATTTAATTTCCCAGATGTTTTTAGACAATTAGCTGAACGACTTCAAGAAAAGTACAGATTCCACAACTGTCTCCAAGAGTGACTATAATGTAACAGCTGGTTTACATCTACTGCATAAATAATTTAATAATATAATGAAAAGGAATGAAATACTTAAAAAAAAGTATTTATGCACTGGTAACTCATCAATAACTCATGAAAATGAAGCATTACCATGCCTGATGTACATTATGTTTAGGATTAAATTGGGTGAGTTGAATTTTTGTGTTTTTGACAGAGCAATATTTTCTTATTTTACATTCTGTAATTGTTGCATTGCCTGCAGAATTAATTTCATCCTAAATCTAGGATTGCTTTTATTGTCTGTGTTTTACAAACTGAGCCTAAAATAGTCTCACATTTGCCCTCGTCCTCTTTCAGTGGTGTGTGATTGTTATAGTGACCCTGTCAACAATATAGATTTAAAAAGAAAGATACAAAAGGACACAGTAGTGGTATGGAGGTCAGCAGGAGGAACCAGTGAACACTGCATGGGATCCAGGAGATCAAAACTTCTAGAAGTGTTTCGTTTCCAAGCAGACTACAGGTACATGGGTTGGGGGTAATTAATTACCAACAAAACCGCTGTTGGTGGCACAGGCAACAGGAGAGGTATTTATACTCTTCTCTAAAGGTAACATCTTTATTTTGAAATTTACTGTATGTTGGCAACAGGTTGCCTAACAAAGTACATTGTACTGTAGGATACTTATCTACAAATCCACTATGTTGGCATTAGTAAAGTTGTATTAGGAGGTAGATGCTTATATCATTCTTATAAAATGGCCTAGACTGGGGTTCTTGACTTGGGGTATACATATCCCTTGGGGGCATGGAAACCAAATAGATGTGCCTATGTTACTAGATTTCTGAACATTACAAAATAGTTGTTTGATTAAAAGGCTTACTGATAGCTGTGACAGTTAACAGTTTTGTTCTATCAGTAATATGATGTCCTAACATGGATGTCTTCCCAGTATTGTCAGTTGATATATGGAAAGAGTTATCATTTTCCATAACTGTACCTTGATTCCATGTTTTGATTGCACAGAATTAACAACAAAAATCTTACTAGTTGTGGCTAGCTTGTGTACTTGTGATTATATTTAAAAAAAATATAAACTTCATATTCTTTTCTTTCAGCTGTTCTGCTACCAGTTAGTCATATGTGCAGTGGGTAGAGGCAGACAGCGGCACTGTGACAGGGGAGAGGCAAGCTGCGGGCTGTCAGAATATCCCACCAGTAGGGGAGCAGTGACAGCAGGGACCAGAGCAACTGTGCAGGGGGCTCTCATTCTCCCCCCCCAGCAACCTAGGCAGTGACAAGAGCAGGCTTAAGAAGGAAAGCTAGTGCTGCCTCCCCCCCCCCGTGCTTGGGCCACAGTGGGCACTGACACAGAGAGAGGATGTCAAGAGAGAGTGCATCTTTGTGCTGTGTGTACTTTCTCCCACTGATTGCTGCCTGCTCTGCCCCTCTCTCTCCTTTGGCTATACAAGGGACCAGTCAGCAGGGAGCAAAGAAGGATTATGGGACGTGTAGTCGCAGAGAAAAATTGGCCCCAATACAACTGAAAGGAGCAATCTACAAGCCCAATTTTCTCTGCTCAAGGTAGAAGAAGAAAGGGGAAGAGGACTACTCTGCCCGAGAGCCATCAGGAAGAGAACTCTAAGGAGAGTAGACTGTGTGGAGGGGATGTGGGATCCACAGCTGCCGGAGCAGGAAGCTATCTTCCTCACTTGCCTGTTGGTCTGCAGGCATCACTGCCTGGACAGAGCAGATACTCTTCCTGCTGACAAACTCCATCATCAGGTGCAGATCTACAGCCACAGGCACCTCATAGGCTACTTGGGCTAACTCCAGATACACCCACACAGACATCTCTGAGTCCTTGGGTGATCAGGCTGCCAATCGGGCACCTTTCATCTGGCTGAAGACCTTCAAGAGCCTGTTCTGGGACATACTTCCTCCAAGCGCCTGTAAATCTCCAGAATTGATGAACAGGTTGAGGCCCATCTTACTGTTTAATCTTCCACTCAGAGATATGGCATGCAGACACTGTTACATCCTTGTCCATTTAAAGGGCCTTTATGGGAAATACCTTGTTTATTCTATTCTATTTACTTTGCTGGTTGCCATTGGACAGTAATAGCTCTGAGCCTATTCATAGCTAGTTGAAGACCACAGAAACTTTTACCTCAATGACTCCTCCAGACAAAAGGTTCAGCCTGCAGAGTTTGTCACTGGTTAACCCCCATTTTATTTCTCCTCCTAATGTAGCAATTGCTTATTGTAAAGGGAAACTCACCCAGGTTTTATATATTAAGCTTTGTCATTTTTATTCTTGTCTGTGGCATCAGGGCCTAGAGCGAAGGGTTATGGTTCAGGCAATGGGGACTTTCATGGTGCCACCATAGATGTACAACAGCATATAAATGTTTAAAAACACAATTGTACTATTACTATCAATAGCTGGTACAATAAAGTGCCGAAAAACAGATGTGAATATAATTAGACAGTTCTTCTCAACATGTTGCGGGTGTATCACTTCTTCAGGAGTATATGAGAGAGTAAAAGCAATAAATACAATATAGCATACTCATGGTATATATATTTATATATATATATATATATTATTCATGTCATTACTCTGGATTAACCCACCTTACACTTTAGTGAATGAGGTCCAGTTTAATTTTCCTCACTTTATCCTTAATGAGGGCCTTATTTATAAAACGTGTACTGAGTTGCAATGACATTCCTGCTCTTCTCTCCACCGTTCTGTTCTGGCACAAGTGTCCTTTGTGGATTTGTATTGCAAAGGAAAAGGGGGGGGGGGGGTCATACCAGTTTTGCTAGTAGGTACTGATTACTAAAGGTAGTAGGTTTTTCTGTGTTGCCTATTAGACTGCATATTTAAACAAATATTACAGCTATTGGAACAGGAAATCAGAGTTAATGCTATGAAAGGGGAGACTGGTAGTGCAATGTCAATCTGACTTCTATTTCTGTGACCTAAGCTGGCTCTCGTAGTTTTTTAACCCAGGTAAAGGTATGTTAGGGCACCAGTTGAAAATAAATTTAAGTTCAGATTTACATTTGTTAATGCGCAAAAAAAATTACACAAATCATATGCATATACTTGAAACCACAGGGCTGCTTCGACCTCCTGTAGTGTGTTGTAATTAACAGGACTGTGACAAATAGGGGTTGATTTACTAAAGGCAAATAAACTTCACACTTTGAAAATTCACTTTGCAAAGAATACCCAATTGTGTGTAACATGAGGATCAACTCTTATATGTGTCCTGTATAAATCTATCCAACAGGGATAGAGACAGAAACCAAGGCACTACTCCAGTGTGTGGTGTGGAAGGCTTAAAATTTCACCTCATGTCCCTGTGACACCTACCCTCTTTTTTCTCCCTGGTGTCACAAACAGAAAGAAAAATCTCAACTGATGTCAGAGACATCAAAAAAAGCCTGACATAAGTTCTAACTCACCTTGCTCTAGGCAAAACAAATAATTGCTTCTATGTGTATGTATATTTCCCAATTTTCATATCAGTGACTGCTATATGGGCCTTAATCTTGATTGCTGTTGGTTTAAATAAGCAATAAAGTAGTGCATCAATTGTTCTGTATTATACCTCAGCCCACTCATTTTTCAAGGTACCTCAGTTACAATTAAGCTCACTAGTTAATTTCTATAAGACACACATCTTCAGTTTTTGAGGTCCACTTTAAAGTTACTTGGTCACTAGTCTGAGGACTTGAGAAAAAATCCTGCTGTGAAGAAAAGGCAATAACCTTTTGCTCTAACCTGCCAACGATGTTTGCTTTCTGAAGAGCAATAATAGCTACAAATTCTTCAGCATCAAACAGGTGTGTAGTATGCTTGATCCATCACTGACAGCATGGTTCAACCTGCCAGCTTGTATGTAATTATGAGGGGGATTTACTAAAACTAAAGCGTGCAAAAGTTGGTGCAGCTCTGCATAGAAATCAGCTTCCAGGTTTTATTGTCAAAGCTTAACTGAACAAGTTAAAGTTAGAAGCTGATTGGCTACCAAGTATGGATGCACCAGTTTTAGTAAATCTCCCCTACGTGTCCTGTATTGAAGTTGGGGCCAGCAGGAGGAAGCAAAATGCACAAAGAGGAAAGTGCAGATGACACTCCGAAAGTGTTGGATACTGATGACTTAGCACTGCAAGAAAGGGAAAGTCAAAGTAAATGGGAATACACAGCAAATACATCTGAAAAACCAGTGTGCACTAGCCCTTTAATCTACCTTTCTTCAATGAGATGGCAGAGTGCAGTTCCGCAGATCATGCAGATCCTGCAGATCATGTTGACAAAAAGATCGCTGATTTTCTTTTTCTGGTTTTAGCCCGGGTTGAATCCTTGCACACTGCTTGTATATTACAGATAAATGCTTGGTATGCTGTGTTGTCTGGTTTTAGCTGCTCAGACCCTTCCTAGATATAAAAGTCTAGGGCATCACATGTAACACGATGATCAGCTGTTATATGTGTGCTGGATAGTACTGTAAATGATATCATATACAGTAAAAGCAAAAACCAAAAAAATGTATGTCTTCTGCAGTGCCTGCAGCTGTTCTTTTTTTCTACTGCGGCTTGTGTAAAGTTTTGTAACGAGTGACATCTGCATGCAGTAGGAAGATACTGCTACCTTAAATAATGATACATTTTTTTAAGCCTCTAAAAAAGAACATGCAAGGTTAGTTTTACTGTAAACATTCTATTCCACTGTGATGTCTATTTTACTGATCTGAACCTAGGATCTGCACTGCATTAACAGTACTTAAGCAAGGATTACTGATCAGTAAAGGAAAATTTAGGCAGATTAGTTTAACAACAAAAAGCCTAATATACTAGACAGTGCCACCTTCACCATTGCTTGTCCTACAATTAAAGCCCAGAAAAACTGACCTACCTCTAGACTTGTGTAAGTGTACTTGTAATAATACTCAGGTACAGTTGATAATCCTGAAATCATTCTATATGTGTTCAAGGACTCCTTTATCACAGATGCACACCAACACATTTTGTCCAAAATCAGACCTGCCCCAGAGTTAAGCCCTTTTGGGAGAGCTTTTCTCTATGTCGGTGATCCAGGGGCTTTTGGGTAAACAGAAAATAAAATGTTCAAAAGCAAATTATAAATTTATTCTAGAGAATATCTGCTCATCTTTATTTCACATTTCCTGTTAAAAGAATAATAGCTTGAAAATTCCTTGCAATTGCTGGACACTGTCTACCAGCAGTTATTACCTCTATATGCTAGTTCTGAACTGATGACAGTTTTGTGATAGAAATATAAATGGGTTGCTTGCAACCCTGAATGGCCAGCTCTCCTTTGCAAAGAGTGGCATGGAATTAGAATCAAACCTCCTTTATAAAACGTAGCTGTTCTGCATCCTCCTATATTAGGAGCAGGTGAGTTATACAGGTAGGAGTATGCTAAATGTAAACTTTGTGGCTTGCCATCTGTGAATATGTAGACATATGTGGTGATGCCTTCAATGGCACAATTGTGTCCATGCTATGAATATACAAATATGTATGTGTTTTTACCAATCAGTAAATAAGCTTTAAAACAAGCCCTCACTGACCTTTGTAGCAGCAGGCACTGTCCTCAAATTTACAACAGAAGCACTTTCACTTTGGCTTTTGCCAGCTCAGCTCAATCTGTTTTCCACCCCAGCAGTAACTTGGCAGCTTAACAGCCTTCTAATCTTTTATGTAAAATAGAGCAGGTGTACAGGGAAGTGAAAGAACCGAGTGCTAAGCCTTGCTTTGAATGACATCAATTCTTATATTGCGAACTTAACTTGATTACTTAAACGTCCTCAGCGTGGTCACAGGTTCACATTAAAGTCCCTATGTTTATTTTCTCCACATCAATTATGGAGTTCATGTATCTGCCCCTAATAGTGCTTCCTAATTTGGATTGTTGGATTCTGATTACATTTTGGTTGGAGTTTTATAAAGAAATGTTAGATGTCTTGAATAAATCTCTTTCATTAGGATTAAGCCCTGGTTCACACCCGTGTAACTTGTCATGTGATCTGACAGTTCTAAATTGCACCCTATTGTTGGCAATGGAACTGTTCAAATTGGTGCAATTCTGACTTTGCAGTGTCATACCGATTTGAAAAAAGGGTTCTTGCACTGTTTTTGCAATTTCAGGTGCAACTTGCCTAGACATCTTTGCATAAAGTTGCAAAGATGTCAAGCAAGTCACGCCTAAATTCACACTGACCTGAGGCTTTGAAATTGTGCAACTTCAAGTGAAGTCACAATTTCAAAGTTGGATTCAATGTGAACCTAATGTTATATTACCTTGAAGGATTAACTGCATCTCATTTACACTGATTCTTCCTACCAGTCTTATATTTGCCATTACCTGATCTAGTAAGATATCTGCTCCCTCTGTGTTGCCACATAGCCACTGATCGAAGTCTTCTTTTTTTGGGGTCTGTCCATGTGCACCACACTCTGTTCAGTCCTATGCAAAGTTTGTACTCTATGTTGCCAAACTCCTAATTGTTACTTAAAAAAAATAACTCCCTTGAATGTCAAATATCTCAAAGATCTAAATGTATTAGAACTTGAATGGTGTGGACAAAATAATAAATTAAAGGGTGTAGTTGAGATTTCCCATACGATGTGCAACTTATCTATCATAGGTAAAACCCTGTCCATCAAATCAGTTGTCGCACAAAAATCACTTTAAAGTGTAAATGTAGAGTGTAAGCATATTTTTAAGCCTTAACAATGAACTTCACTTTACCCCTTTTGGTTTGTTATGCCTCATGCACACTGGATGTTTTTAATGCTACTTGTAGGGGCGCCTGGCATTTTTTTCCTACCTCTACGCCCTTGCACGTTAGCCTATGTGTCCATGTTTTGAGGCGTTTAGATGCAGAAGAAAAAACCCACTGCCAGAGTGTCCAGGAGCAGCAGAATTTTTTAGGAAAAAAGTTTGACGCTTGTAAACGTGTCTAAATGTACATTAATACTAGGCGCTTTTAGCTCTTGAGCATTAATTTATTTCAATAGCCAGAATAAATTATTATTCTGGCCAACGAAATGAATTAATGTCCAAGTGCTTGATGCAACTAAATGATCTTAAACTCGTTTACAAGCTTTTTTTTCTTCTGCCAAAACACTGCTGCCAGGAGAAAAGGTGTGTAGGGGAGATGGCCAAATGTCCAGTGTGCATGAGGCCTTATATGTGCCATTGAAAGTGTTTTGGTTTACCTGTTTGATAGGTGCAAAAATTACCTTTTGATCCTGTTAGAGAACTTGTAAATTCATATCTTTCTTTACACGCTGCTTCTACAGTTAGCATTGTTCCCAGCTCTCTCTGAGGACAACAGAATACCTCACCCCTAAGTTATGAAGTTAAGAACAGGGGTGTTCCCTGTTCTAGAGTTGAAGCATTGCTCCTCTATAAATATGGTACAGGGAGTAAGCATTGTCCACCTAGGACATGAACAGTGTTACTGGAACAAAAAAAGAAACTAATGCATCTAATACACCCAAGGACTGGAACACTGCAATATATTTGTTTTTGCTCTTGGGATTAGATACACTTTAAAGAGATCCCGCCAATTCTATGGGAATGCAAAACCCTCCTGTAGATAAAATGCAGGTCACAAGGAGGTGAACTGTAGGTTAAATGCATCTATGAGTTCTGAATGATCTTAAAACCCTGATATCAAAATTATGCCTGCAACACTAGATCAAAACCTGTTGACAGAGGCCTTTACCCGACTGCCTGGGAACCTGGACATTACAACATAGTTTAGTCCATTTCACTTACACTGTATTTTATAATGATAATATTTAAAAAAAAGCACTTTCACTACCTTGTCCTATAATGTAATACTAGTTTCAACAGGAAAATATGTACAAATACAAATATTTCTTATATGTCTATGTCTTTATTTGTAAAGATTTCCAATCCTAGAAAAATGCTTTAATAGGCTTCCATTCCAGAGCTGTCCTTATAGATCCAATAAATATATTATTGTTATAGTAAGTTTAGTGTGATTAATGCTGTGTGCTTTGATTTTGCAGGTGGTACTTTGATCTTACATTCTTTCCACATATTTATGAGTCAATCAAAAAATATGTAGGATTCTACACCACACCTGCACATGGCAGAGAAAAATTATTACCATACAATAAGTAATTTTACTAAACTGTTAATCATAGAGAACCAAATCCAAGATTTATTTTCACTGTTTAATTTATTTTCACATTTTAAGCTAAGAAAGCTACAGACACTAAACTTTCTAGATAGATTTGGTAAATGTAACTATTATAAAACATAACAATACATTCATATTTGCTGTAAAAATTATTTTAAACACACAATCATCATATATAAAAAATCACTTTAGTGTTTATTTACTAAAACTGGAGAGCTCAAAATCTGACGCAGATGTGCATAGCAGCCAATCAGCTTCTAACTTCAGCTTGTTCAGTTACGCTTTGACAATAAAACCTGGAAGCTGATTGGTTTCTATGTAAAGCTGCACCAGATTTTGAACTCTCTGGTTTTAGTAAATCAACCCCTATGCATCATAATACATATCTTCACAAATCTAGAGAGTATACATCCATCAAGCCCAAGTTCACCATTTTTCATTTGTAACATATCTTCTGTGTGGTTTACATTTCTCAGTTATAGTTAATGACTTATTTTTCACGTTTATTTTTAACTTTCATAAAAACTGTTGTGTACTTTTGATCCTGGACATTTATTTTTTATTTTACACACCAAGAGAGGAAACCTCTAAAGTGAACAAATTCCCATGTTTGACAGCTGTCTTGGGAACATGTGTCCAAGTTGGAAGATTTTCCCTCATTTCTTGCTCTGGTGATATCTTTAAAATTCTGGATTTCTCATTATTTTCTGTCCCAGTGTCAATGGTTGCCAGGGCAAATAGAGAGGGTGAATCGTGCCAGTATAAACTCAGACAGCAAAAGAGAAAAAAACAACAGTAGGATATAAAAAAAAAAATCCTTATACACCTATAACCTGTGCCAGCACAGTCCCAGAACATTAAAGACACTGAAATAGTATGTAGAGTAAACACAAGGCATTCAAATGATAAAAAGCCTGAGATGACTGCAGAGTAAAGCAGATAGGAGCAAACTAAAAATACTGTGGGTTGATTTATTAAAATTGGAGAGTGCAAAATCTGGTGCAGTTCTGCATAGAAACCAATCAGCTTTCAGGTTTTTTTTGTCAAAGCTTAATTGACCAAGCTGAAGTTAGAAGCTGATTTGCTAACATGCACAGCTACACCAGATTTTGCGCTCTCCAATTTAGTAAATCAACACCTGTATCTACTTTTATTTTTGCTTTCTTGGTCAAAATTGTAAATGTCTACTTTAAATTTCACTTTTTTATTTTGCAGGCCTTGGTGTTGTATGCTACCAGGTGGGTTTATGTATGTTAGAGTGTGTGAGTACTCATGCAGTATTCAAATTGCAACATCAAAAGTATGATAATTGTAATTTAGACAAAACAAAAAGCAATTCTGAAACTTGCTTTCATACTGTATATGGATGGCCTAAAGATCTATTTTGGGAGAATTTAAATAAAAAAAGGTGAGGTGCACTTCTAGCATACCTGGCTGTTTTCTGTGTGTTTTTCTATCAATAAACTAACTCATTCTCTGTTTCTACTTCCATCTAAATGACTGTGTTGCTCAAGGGAAAAACTAATTCGAATAGTGCTGACGGTAGAGTATGTGTAAACCTACTAAATGATAGATTAATATCTCCAATATATGTTTTAAATCTATTGTATTATTTTTTTCAGAAAGCTGTTCAATTCCTACGCACATTTTATTTCTATATCCAGAGGCACAATATTTGCGGATTATTCCTGCTGACACAGTTGCAATTGCAAGACATTAATTTAATATGGATTCGAAAATATGTTTTGTTTATTAAAGTTTGGCTTTGTTTAAAAAAAAAAATTCTGGAAGTATTAAAACAGCTTTTGTCCATATTAGTTATTATCAGTCATGACAATTGATAAGCTAGCAATAACATGAAAAAAGACAGACAATTTCATCCCTGGCAGTTAATAATTTCTTACTGCTTCCAAAGTGATTAACACATCTCTCACATACAGTATACAATTCTAACTTTTATACATAACTGATTCTATCCTAATTTACTAACACATTATCTTTAGGAATGAGCTAGTAATTCAGTCTGAACACTGGTTCAGACCAAATTTTTCTTGAATGGAGGTTCGGCAAACAGCTAAGATAAATAAGTGTTTGGCAGAGCCAAACCTCCAGCTGCAGCAGAAAAGGAAACATTTAGCTGTATTATTCCTACTGTTGCTAAATGAGACAGCTTCCCAGTCAGGGCTCCTGGGCATCCTAACAACCAGTGACATATTCCCACCCAGTCCATGCTGTTGTCAGCTGGGGATTCCAGGCTGAATATAAACAAAGGGGGTGGGGATTGTGTAAAAACAGTCTGTGATCTCCCTAAAATTCATACCAGACTCTTTAAGTCTGGTATGAATTTTTTTAATTTTAAATATATTGTATTGCATTTTTTTCAAAACTATTTAATAGATAAAGCATAAAAACAGTGCAACATCAACACTTTAAAGGCGAAATAAAATTGCATAGCTTCAAAACTATTTCGTAACCAAACACTTAAAGTTAGCACACTACTGAAGATACAAAGAATTGGAGACATCTTCAGAGATAAAGATGCCAAAAATAAACAAAGGTGTATTTTATATTTACAATAAAATCTGTTTCCAAAGTTAAATTCAAAACTCTCCAACAAGGAGTGATAAACTGACTCAACCTGCTATGTACAGGAATGCGGTCACTATAGCTATATAATATGTAAGGCTCCCAGGGAGTTAGTAAGCTGTGCTCTAAGGCAGCTTTTCTGAACCGGGGTGCCACCAGAAGTCTTCAGGGGTGCTATGGGGAGACTTACTTGAGACTGAACTCCCGATCCCCAGCCGCACTGTATGCCAGCACTAGGAGCCGTCACACCGCTGAGAAAAATGAAAGCAAAGGGAAGGGGTGTGTCTTCTGTGCTCTCTGTTTCCCCCTAGAGTGCAATACCTGACTGTGTGATGGAAGCTAAGGTACTGTAACTTTTCATAATGCTGTATACATGGGCCTGTGTGTGCATGTGTACATGTATATGTATACATGTGTGTGTGTATATGTTTGTGTACATGCGTGTGTGTACATGTGTGTGTGTATATATGTGCCTGTGTGTGTGTATATATATATATATATATATATATATATATATATATATATATATATGTGTCTGTCTGTGTGTGTACATGTGTATGTGTGTGTATGAGTGTGTGTGTATGAGTCTGTGTGTGTGTACATGTGTGTGTGTACATGTGTGTGTATACATGTGTGTATGTGTACATGTACTGTATGTGTGTACATTTGTGTGCATATATGTGCCTGTGTGTGTGTATGTGTGTGTACGTATATATGTATCTGTGTGTATGTGTGTACATGTGTCTGTGTGTACATGTGTATGTTTGTGTATATGTACGTGTGTGTGTGTGTGTGTGTACATGTGTGTGTACATGTGTTTGTATGTGTGTTTTTGTATTTATATGTGTGTGTATATGTATTTTACTTTTAATCTCGACCCCCTATTCCCGTCCTATCAGAACTGCATTTTTAGGAGTTGTTCATAATAACAGCAAGGACTGCTGCTCCTCTGAAAAGCAATCCATGCTCAGATCACTGTTCAGAGGTATTTGACAGGTGGTAAAGAGGCAATATGTTGCCTCCTCACCACCTGGTTTAACCTCATAAAAAGCAGCATTAATCACCAATGCGCACTCAGTTGCGGGGTGGTTGTAGTTCAACTCCATTCACCTGCAGCAGCTGTGGCAACAGCATGTGTGTACCCCCACCTGCTGTTTCTGCAGCTAAAGGGGGAGCAGTTGGGGGTGGTAAAAGCAGCTCCATTGCGTGGTTTTACCACCCTCCAACCTCACAGGTGAACAGGTCTTTGGTTCACATCTGTATGGCTGTGTGTAGGGCAGCCCATTCATTTCAATGGGCTGCCTTACCCACAGAAATGCAGGGATAGTCGTCCCTGAACTTAGTTTTAAAATTGCACCACACCAAAAATGTTCAATATATGGGGTACTCTTAAAGAGCAGAGCATTTGTCTGCATGTCTGGAATGAGAGCGATTTTGCGTGCATTCAGCGACACACAGTAACGTGAACCAAGGCTTTGGCAGGGGTGCCTCATGACTGAAAATACTTTTCAAAGGTGCCCTGTCTTAACAAAGATTGAGAAACACTGGTTTAGGGTGCCATTCAGTGTAGAACAATGGCACATTATTTGATTTCAAGTCTCTTAAAGATTATCTCAATTACACATCTTTTGGTGTTGGTAGATTAATGCATTTTCACATCCAATTTATCACACAAAAAAAGTTGGGGGACAATTCAAACTCCAGTTATGCCTAACACATCTCCTAGCTGTCAAACATGTATTCATTCTGTATTTCCCAACTGATGGATTGAGCTTGAGGAGATTGTTGAGGTTTCACAGAATATAAGTTTTGGATCAGTAGGATCATATCTCTTAGTTGTTTTGTGGATATACGTTATAACATGTTCCCAAAACTGTTTTTACCCAGGCAAGTACTAGAACAATGAGATCAAATGAGCTATATATGTTTATATTTAGGGTAAATAGATAAAGGGGATTCAAAAGATATGTTGTTGATAAAGTATGGAAATGTATGCACTATGAAGAATGTTAAATTGTAATTCATACCATGATTCATTTACATTGATCTTCCTGATTGCGTAGTAGCCAGAAAGTAGATTTTGCCCGAAGTCATTATGTGAATATTTGAAATGTCTAACATCCTATTGAACAGACTTTGTAAAGGTCTGCAACAATTAAATTACAACAAGTCTGTAATTGTAGGTTTGGATAAACTCTGGGATTTTTGGCACAGTTTTTTCTAAAAGCATAGAAATTAGAAAATAGTGAAGAAAATGGTGGTGCAGTAGATCATATTCCAACATTAAGCTTGGAATGATTTGGGTTGGTTGGTGTCAGAGTGAAATGAAAGGAAAGAAAGTTTCAATCTTTTCCTGATTTTTCTCCAAACATATCCCAAAAAAAGTAGTTTTAAAAGATTACAGAAAAGCGTAGCCAGCATGCTTGACGGTAATGCCAGATCAGATTCATAAGATATAGTACATTGTAATATCTGGATTGTCACAAAAAACAAGTCAAAGGCATTTTTCAATAAACAAGCTATACAATCTAACATTGGGTAGATTAAGACCCACTCTTAGGAAGGCATAATCTATGTTTAGAAATTCAAGAGCTATGCCATAAAAAAGAGATCACTTCATATTTCTAAGACTTAAAGTGATACTAAATCCAGAAACAAAAATGTAAAGTGTTACTAAATCCACAACAGTAAAATCAGTATGTATATGCAGTAAAGCATGCTTGTTATACTCACTGTGGAACTTAAGGGGTTAATCCTCTGCACTGTGTAAAAAGGCTGTTTGATCCTTTCTTTTCTGCCCCTCCTCTTGTTGAAATGACCACCTGATACAGACTGAATTCATAGTCACATGCACATGCTTAGTTTGTGTGTATTGCTAGAGAGGTTTTTTTTGTTTTGTTTTCTTGGGAGGGTGCATGTGATCAGCACAGGGCCAATCAGCACTGTCCAGACAGAGGGTCAAGGGTTTCACATCCTTCAAGAGCAGAACGAAAATTCCTCCTACAAGCTTTAACCAGTGCTCTGCTGAAGTCTCAATAACGCTCCAACTGTTGATGAGAAAAGGTATTTAGCAGTTTATATTTACTAAAATAATTGCATTTCCATGTTGTATGTACTGTAGGAGACCAGATATAGTGAAAGCGGGGTCCTGGGTTTAGTATCACTTTAATGTTTACAAATCCTTAGATGTGTTGGCTGTGTTAGTATTCTTTATTTAGGCTTTTTTCCCGTTGTATCATCTGGTGATCCAGCCAGTAACACACTTCCCATCTTAGGGTGTCTGCATTCTGGAGGAAGTAGTAAAGCAGACACCTTTGTACAGCAGCATTGTCAGCATTGACTAAAATGTCCTGGAGATTTTAGTCCACTAAAATATACTGGAGATTCTAGTCGAAACTAAAACAGTTTAGATGATTAAAATACGACTAAAACTAAAATGGAATTTTAGTCAAAAGACTATGACTAAAACTAAATTGAAATTTGATGTCAATATTAACACTGGTGGCTGCATTAGTTTTCTTTTTAGTTTTTTTCCCTATATTTATAACTGGTGATCTGCCATTCTTGTTTATTTGTCAGTGACATACTACTATTGCACCAAGTATGCTCTACTTTTAGGGCCTAACTGGTTGTCTGATAAATCTGAGTTTAAAAAATATTTTTTCTTATAGGCTTCTATATATGAGATCATTTTACCTTTCATGTTTGATTTGCATGTCTTCCAGAAAAGATTATATGCATTTTATGTTTCAAATTAGTAAAAGAATATTCTGACCACTCTGCTTGCACTTTTAAACTCCTTGTTTTGAAGTTAAGTAGGATGGGAATCTCCACATAATAGCATAATGCAGTGAGTTCCCAAGTAAAGTCATCACAGGGACATGGTCAGAGATACTGTATCAATGTTATGGATTGCTACCTAGTCTAAAGTTGTAGGATGGATACAGTACTGAAGTACTTAATATACAGCCAAGCCTAGCTAGCAGGTTTCCCTTTGAGTAATGTGTGAAGTCAGTATCTGTTGGACATGTCAGTAATCACAGATCATATAGTCTTAATGCCGATATCATATATGGTAGAGGGTGATGGGATAGATTTATATGTTAAGTTTAGGTGGGGAGATTCGAGAAGAATGCCTCCTATATCTGTAATCCTAAGAGATCTAAGGAACACATTTGCAAATGCATATATATATATATATATATATATATATATATATCAATATAAAAATATCCACTAAGGAGCCAAATAATTTGATCACCAAGGTTTTTCTTCTTTTTTTTTTTTGTACACAAAAGAACACTTTGAAAACACATCAGATCTCAATTGGAAAAATATCATGCTGGATATCTATACTGATATGCAATGGGTAATGTGTTAGAAAGATGTCTCATCATTTGATGGAGATGAAAATTATACCGGAGCAGATACTGGTCCTGCTGATGGGTTAAGGACCTTCTAGGGCCCTGTCCACCTCTCTTGAGTAACTGCCTGTCTCCTGGAATCTCCTCCATGTGCTGGGAGACACAGAAAATCTTCTGGCAATGGCATGTATTGATGTGCCATCCTGGAGGAGTTGGACTGCCTGTGCAACCTCTGTAGAGTTCAGGTATCACCTCATGCTACCAGTAGTGACACTGACCCTAGCCAAACGCAAAACTAGTGAAAAGCAGTCAGAAAAGATGAGTAGGGAAAAAATGTCAGTGGCCTCCACCTGTAAAACCATTTCTGTTTTTGGGTCATCTCATTGTTGCCCATCTAGTGCACTAGTTGTTAATTTCAATAACACCAAAGCTGAAACTGATTAACAACCCCCTCTGCTACTTAACTGACCAGATCAATATGTCAGGAGTTTAACTAGCTTGATGCTATACTCTGATTACAAAGTGTTCCTTTCATTTTGAGCAGTGTACATACACCGTGTTCCAAATTATTATGCAAATGATATTTTTCTCATCTACCTAAATAATTTATGTAAATTACAGTCAGCATAATTCTCATGTTATCAACTATTAAAAGTACAATTCAAATTTTATTGAACAAACCTCCTAATGATAACAGTATTTTTTTTAACATAAAACACTTTCAATGCACTGTTCCAAATTATTACGCACAGTAAGTTTCAAAACACTTTATAGGTTGTAAAGAACTGAAAATTGTCATTTGTTGTGTTTGCAGCATATTTACTGAAATCAAAAGCTATTTCAATCAACTTTTAACAACATTTTAACTTTTTAAACATTTTAACAGGTCACGTTTCATTTTAATATAGGACCCCTTATTTGATAGCAGCTACACAAGTCTTGCATCCATTGAACTTGTGAGTTTTTGGACAGTTTCTACTTGAATTTGTTTGCAAGATGTCAGAATAGCCTCCCAGAGCTGCTGTTTGGATGTAAACTGCCTTCCACCCTCATAGATCTTTTGCTTGAGGATGCTCCAAAGGTTCTCAATAGGATTGAGGTCAGGGTTAGGATGGAGGCCACACCATGACTTTCTCTCCTTTTATCCCCATAACAGCCATTGATGCAGAGGTATTCTTTGCAGCATGAGATGGTGCATTGTCATGCATGAAGATGATTTTATTACGAAAAGCATAGTTCTTCTTTCTGTACCAGGGAAGAAAGTGGTCAGTCATAAACTCCACATACTTTGCAGAGGTAATCTTTGCACCTTCAGGGACCCTTAAGGGGCCGACCAGCTCTGTTCCCATAATTCCGGCCCAAAACATGACTCCACCACCGCCTTACTGACATCTCAGCCTTGTTGGAACAGGGTGGCCATCCACAAACCATCCACTACTCCATCCATCTGGACCATCCAGGGTTGCACGACACTCATCAGTGAACAGGACTGTTTGAAAATTAGTCTTCATTTATTTTTCTGCCCAATGCAGCCGTTTCTGCTTGTGAGCATTGGTTATTGGTGGCCGAATAGAAGGTTTATGCACAGTTGCAAGACTCTGGAGGACTCTACACCTTGATGTCCGTGGGACTCCAGAGGCACCAGCAGCTTCAAATATCTGTTTGCTGCTATGTAATGGTATTTTAGCAGCTGTTCTCTTAATCCGATGCATGGATCTGGCAGAAATCTTCTTCAATGTGCCTTTATATGCACGAACCCGTCTGTGCTCTGAATCAGCCACAAATCTCTTAATAGTGCAATAATCACGCTTATGTTTTTGTGAAATATCTAATGTTTTCATACCTCGTCCAAGGCATTGAACTATTTCACTCTTTTCGGCAGCAGAGAGATCCTTTTTCTTCCCGGTATTGCTTGAAAATGGTGCTCTGCTTAATAATGTGGAACACCCTCCTTTAGTAGTTTTTCCTTAAATTGGGCTCACTGGCCAATCTAATTATCACACGTGTCCGAGATTGTTTTCAGTGATCAAAAGAGCCCTGAGACGCAATGCCACCCATGAGTTAAACTGAAAAACAAAATATTTAATCTTTGTGACACTTATATAGAATTTGCATAATAATTTGGAACACTGTGTATATATATATATATATATGTGTGCAATTATTTGAGATGCCACAGTAATCCTTTTCTGGTTGGAGCATATCCTTTTACATTTCAACTAAATATTTTTATGACTAATTTAGGTAGTATCTAAACTAAAGGATATTAGTTTCCATAAAAGTGATCTGACCCTAAATAAAGGTGAGATCCATAGAGTATAAAATGAAAACGCATACATAAATGTCAAAGTGTGGGTGGTGGGGTCATTTTTTCAGATATACAGTAGTCTAAGAGTGCTTGTGACCTGTCCAATGGCATTGCACACAAAAATAATAAAATGGGTGACAGCAAAAGGTTATGTAACACCAAACAACAGAATATAATATTAACAAACTAAATGTACATACAAGGAACCATACATTAAGAAAACAACAAGCAAGGTAATTAAGTGATTTCACTTTGTTTCTATGCAGGAAAAGCAGGACTAATTCACATATTCCTATACACTGGCAGTTAAGGCACGTAGGCCTTGTATTATGTTTGGATACTAAGTATGTTACCACAGAAAGATAATAGATAATAGGAAAAGGGGCACAAGCTACTACAATAGTCCTACAGTATAACATTTTAGTAAGAAAGAAAATGTTGATCTAAAAACAGTTAGATCAATATAACAGTGAGTTTACATTGAGAAATGTTATACTTATCCATTCCATGACAAAGAAGGTCAGAGTCTTCATCTATCTCATCTAAAAAGAATTCAGCTTCTACTTGGTCCTAAAAAATGAGTTTTCCACCATTCTGGGACAAGAATGCTGAGTATCATGGTATGCCAGAGTGAAATGTTTATGATAAAGTGTGGAACAGATCCTGCTAAAAGCCTTGGGTTTCTGTAATGGTTTTTAAATGAATAGTCAATAAAAGTTAGATTATACTGTAGTAAAAACAAGATCATGTCCTTCAATATTCAAAGATCTAGTGGCATGAAGATGCTTGGAGTATGAATAATTTGTCAGCATAGTTTAAGCTTTTCACAATAACAGGCCTGGGTGTGTTCCTGTCAGGTTGTGCAGCTCTCTAAGTGCCCTTCTACCACATAAGGAGTGAACAGTCCCAATGCTTTAGGATTAGCATATGTGCTGAGGTGCATAAGAATCTGCGATTTATAAGATTCTTCCTTCTGGAATGTTTTCCAGATCATGTGCTTCATTCTGCAGGGTCTATGTTACTTTTTCTCCATTTGCCTGGTTTGCTCTTGCTAAAGGTCGTTTAGTATGCATGTTTGGCCTCAGTGATTTTTTGGGTCTGTGAAGTAATGTCCTAACTCATCTGTTGGAGAACTTGTTGCATTGCTTTTTCACCTCCTTTGTTATGGTGGGTCACAGGAGGATTTCCACAGCCTCTGCAATCTTTGCGTTATCCTGTTGCAAGACTTCTTCAGGGAGAGGCTGTATCTCTGATCTGAGGGAGTCACAAGTTGAGACACAAAATGCAAGTGGGTATAGGTTTTGGCCAAAATGTGCTCCATATTCCTGGTGTAGGTGATAGCAGGGATTGGGGAAAAACCCTAAGGCAAGTCTATGTCTATGATTTGTATAAAGACTGCCGGTGTGACTGCACTGAACCAGAAGTATGTATGGATTTTAAGGGGAATGCCATTGAAAAAAATGACATGGGGTCTTTTCCACATTCTATGACAGACCCTCTGGATTGGGGAAACCATGCTCAAAAAACAATAAACAAAAGCATGGGGTACTCCCCAAAAGCCTTACGAGACTTTCTCTGAACTGACCAGGAAAAGGGATGGACAATACTAGGACACATGTTCTCAAACAGACAAGGGTACCTTGCCTGGTAGGACCCCCATTGTGATGAGGAAAAGGGTTTCTTTCACACTTTTGACAAGTTCTTTATTAATCTCTTCTCGACAGCCATATGCAGACTTTTGGTGGGTGGGGTTTAATGCTCAGAGGTCGCAAATATGCATACCTATATAAACACTATGCTGTGCTAAAAGTGCACTCCCTGTGTGCTCCCAGTACAATGGTAGTATATGATATGAATGCCCATGGCTATTTTTCTACTCTGGGACCTTTTCAATAAATAAATAAATAATAATAAACTTTTCATTTTGTAATAAAAAAAAGTGAAACACAGAAAATTACACTGCATTTTGTTGTATTTTTACTGTTTGGACTGAAACTTCAATTAGGCTTTAAACCTTGAATATTATGTGTAAGAATATATTGGTAGTATGTTTTGTCTGTAGAAAGGGTGCTCTATCTAAATCTGTAATACATAGAATCTCCATACACCCATGCAAAAGTTCACTCTGGGTAGAACAATTGGCAATGGTAAGTTAGATGAACCATTTCAATATTACATCAATCAAATTATACTTTATTGTTCATCTCAGCTACCTCAGGCAATACAAATCTCAAAACTGTCATTTAGGAAGCATTACATTTTTTTCTGTCACATTATAATACAAGTCATTCTCATAAAAAAATGTCATACCATTACTGCCTTTAATATTCCTTAATTTAAGGAAGTCTAATTCAACTGCAGGGTGTGCAGCTTGTTCACTATGTGGAACATGTAACAGTGTTAGGTTACTTTAATGTCATTAGACTACATTAGTGCCTTTATTATTTCCTAGATAATGATTTTCCAAATTAAATTAAGAAAAGGATGGCTGCTTAAAACAGTTGTTTAATGTAAGCTTTAAAATCAACTTTACATTTTGGAAATTTAATATTTAAATGTGATTGTTTGTTTCAACAATAAATTGAAGCTAATCACATTATATGTAGCTCTAGCAATGAAAACACGGCAGTACATTTTAATGCACTCAGATGGGAATGTATTAAGCATCCTGCCATTTGGTAGAATTTGGTAATAAATAACTTAGTGAATGCATAACTAAAAATACAATCTTTAAACATCTACATTTGCCTATTTGTTTTGAATATCGGCAGTTAATTATAGAACGTGCTGTAAAGAATTTACTTTAAAAACTAGTCAGTTTCTAACTAGTATTATGTTGGGGTTGGAGTCCCCGGCCATAATAAATTAAATTGGAATGATTTTCTAGAAGTGAGTATCTTAGAGCAGACCTTACAACCAAGAAAAGGGAGTATCATTACCAGTCTTATTATTTTGCATGATGAATTTATGCAGCAACAGAATTAGAAAAAAACGCCTAACACAAGAAGTTTAATAAAAATGTATTATGTTCCATCAGATTGCTAGAATGTTTATTCTATTTTCTGAGTGTTTGATAACAATGTACAAAATTTAAAGCCAAAATGCGTTCTTTCATTTAAACCACTGAAATGTAATATCTTCCTATATTTTTCTGGTAAATACTAATATAGGACATTGAGATGTATTATTGGTCTTACAACTGCCCACAGATTTTATATTGGCATTATTCATTCAAAATCAGAGGGTGTGTATTTTCTATGCAATTAACATCTAAAACCCAAACTTTTTGAATAGAATAAGGTTTTTTTTATGCTGGTGAGTAGTGATACAAAGATTGGTGTGCTGAACATAGCGGAACACCCAAATTAAAGTGGTATTAAAGTCTAAACATTTTTTATCTTAATGCATTCTGTGCATTAAGGTAAAGAAAAATTCGGTATGGGGGGAGGGGCCAGAATATGGCGCTGACAGGACGCACAAGCTAGGTGCTCCTGATCCCTGCTGAAAAGGTAGAGTGCAGAGTCATGCGAGCATGGTGCGAGTGATAGCAGCGCCCCCCCTGCCCTGCTCGTCCTACCTCCTTACCTGCTCATCTGCTCACCCATTCACCCACCTTACCAGCTTCTGGGGATCAGCGGTGACTCCTTGAGAGGGGGGAACTAGAGGAGGCTGCAGAGTGTCTCTGCTCCTTGCTGGAGAGAGCAAGCACAAGCTGGCTGGAGGAGGAGATCTGTGAAAGCTGGGATCGCCCATGTGCAGGCAGCGGTGTAATCAGAGGAGTCAGCTGAAACACTGACACGGGAGAGGAGGAGAAGAGCTGACACAGAGAAGTGACTACCAAAGACATTCATGGAGGGTGACTCCTCTACAGGTGCAGCCACGCTAACACAAGAGCTGATAAAAGGATTATCGGCCGAAGTCCGCAAGTTGATCTTCCACCAGCAGACTGGCAGAGGGGGTGAGTGACAGAAGCAGTGGTGAAGTTTAATAGACTGTGTTATTTTTTCTTATATTTTATGGTATCTTGCTAACATCACATGCACCCCCTTCTGGGGAGAGTTTAGGTGGACTTAAACTGAAATTGTGCTTGGTGGCTAATGATAGAGCTGATAAAAACTAGGGGTCACCCAGTGAAGTCAGTGAGAAAGGAGAAGAAGAAGGCTTAGTGCCAGACTGTGAAGTTTAAAGTTTATTTCTCAGTATTGCCAGAAACAGTTATTTTCCTTGAGTGGTAAATTAAGGAATCAACATTTGTCATAATGAAAAATAGATTGGTTAAAAGCGAGGAAACAAAAACACCCCAAATAAGTATATGCACTATTAAAAAATACATGCCTCTACAGGAGAAAAGCCCAGAGAAAAGTCCAGAAGTGTAACTCCAGAAAGACAGCAAGGAGCAAAAGGAGGATATGACTGGAAAATTAAAAAAAGGAGATCAATCCAGGTCATCAGGAATAATGAGCTTGAATCAGACTAAGAATCTTTGGATATAGAAAGTGAAGTGGAACTGGAAAATATAGAACAAGGAGTAGATTTGCAAATGCATACGAAAAAGAAAATTTCAGAAATGTTTGTGAAATCGGAATACTCTATAAAAATAAACTGGCTGCACTACATAATGATTTGGGATAGATTCTCACACTAGTAGAGGAAACAGAAGGAAAAATAGAAAAACACGCACAAGCACAAGTAATTGTCAAATTGGAAGAGCAGATAGAAGAAAAGAGCAAACTAAATTATTATATAGGATGGAAGATCAAGAGAACAGAGAGAAGAGGAATAATTTGAGAATCTGTGGCCTTCCAGAGGTCTCTGATGGAGAAGATTTGGAGAAGGGTCACCTTGGAGAAAGTCTTCTGTTCCAGATGATTTACATCTATTTTCTTTTAAGTGGCGATGAAGAATGAGGAGAAAGTAAACAGTAGATATGATTGCTTGTAATTTTATTACTTATAATGTAAAAGGTTTGAATACCCCATCTAAAAGGTACACAGTGTTAAGGGAGATCCGCCAGTGCGCCACTGATGTAGTGTTTTTACAAGAGACATATATATCACAGGATACAAATGTAAAATTATACTCGAAACACTACCCAGTGTGGTACTATGTGGATTCACCAATTAAACATGCAAAAGGGGTGGCAATTGGGTTATCAAAAAATATAAGATTCACCATGGAAGATAGGTTAATAGATCCATAAGGGCGTTTTTTAATCCTTAAAGGGAAATTACAGGGAATACAATGCACATTAGCAAATATATATTGTCCAAATAAGAACTCAATGATTTACTTGGAAAATTTGTTGAGAAAAGTATAACATTTTAAGAAGGGCTACCTGATAGTGGCCGGAGATTTTAATCTCTGTATGGATCCTTTGATGGATGCCTCATCATGCTCACAGAGAGAGGCAGGGAAAAATTTGAAGAGGGTAAAGAAAATGGTACATCAGTGCCAATTGATGGACTCATGGAGAATAAAACATCCAAGGAATAGAGATTATATCTTTTTCTTTCCGATGCATGGGGTGTATCCAAGACTGGATTACATAATGATAGAACATAGACTCTTGGAGTCTTTGGTAAAATCTAAAATCGAAATAATGACGATATCAGATCATGCATCGGTTATAACAGGATTAAAATGGGAAGGAGAAAGGGAGGGAGGTAATATATGGAGATTAAATGAAGATCTTATACAAGAGGAGGAGACTGAAAAAAGATTAAAAAGGGAGTTAGAAGAATATTTTGTGTTTAACGAGGAGGTTTCTGTAGCTACTATCTGGGAAGCGCATAAGATTTATATCAGGGGAATTCTGATATCAATGGGGGCAAAAAAAAATAAAGAAATGAACTAATTAATTAAGGAATTATATGACTTAGAACAACTGCATAAGGCAAAGACAGAAATAGAGATAAAAACATAAGATAACTCAAAAAAGGGAAAAGTTAAAAGATTTGATAGAATATGAAATGAGAAAAGTTTTTAACTTGGTGTCCAAAGAGCAATATCGGTGGGGGAATAAGCCAGAAAAATATTTGCTAAGAAAATTGAAGGAAAAGAAATCTAGAAATTATATTGAAAAATGGCGTGTTCAACCACTGATATTGCTAAAGTGTTCCAACGGTATTAAAGTAGTCTATATGAGATTAAATCAAAAGAACCAAAGGAGTGGGTTGAAGAAAGGAAGAGTAAAATACAGGTATATCTGTAAGAAGCGGGATTGCCAAGATTAGAAGAGAAACTAGCCGCCCTGGAAAAAACCATAACTCAGAAGGAAATATATGTAGCCCTTAAAGAAACAGCAATAGGAAAGAGCCCTGGACCAGATGGATATGCCTTGAGATATTATATAGAATTTAAGGAATTACTTGTACTTAAGATGTGTGTATACATGAACGCCCTGGGTGAAGGAATGGAAATGAGGGAGGAGTCATTACAGGCATAAATTACAATCTTGTCGAAAGAAGGGAAAGAGCTGTCCCAATGTGCTAGCTATAGGCTCATATCGCTTTTAAATATAGATACCAAATTATATGCAAAAGTATTAGCAAATAGAATGAATGAGGTAATGCCAGAGTGGATCCATACAGATCAGGTGGGTTTTGTCCCGGGAGAGAAGGAAAAGATAATGGTTTGTGAACATTAATGCTTTTGCAAAAAAGTAGGAAAGAAAATCAATCAGTGATTGTTCTGTCAGTTGATGCTGAGAAAGCTTTTGACAGGGTAAATTGGGGATTTATGTTTGATATATTGGAAGTCTTGGGTATTGGACCTAGGATGATGCAATGGATTAAAACGTTATATAGTTCCCCAACTGTGGCAGTTAAGGTAAATTGCATATTATCACAATTTTTCAAAATGCATAATGGAACTATACGAGGATGCCCACTCTCTCAATTAATCTACGTGATATCGTTGGAACTGTTTTTGGTGACTGTTCGAGGAAATGCAGATGTAAAGGGAATTGAGATGGGGGGGTAGAGCACAAAGTAGTGGTGTATGCAGATGATATGTTGCTTTACATGGTGAATCTTAAATTTTAAATTGAATTTGAAAAGTCTAAAATATTATGGAGATTTGACAAATTTGAAAATCAACCCAACAAAATCAATACTAAACATTAATGTCTCAAAAATAGAAAAACAGGTCCTACAGGAAGCTTTCCTTTTCATATGGAGGGAGAAGGAAATTAGTTTTCTAGGTATAAAATTAACCCCCGAGGATAGAAATATTTATTGGGTAAATTATATTCCATTAAGAAATGAAGTGAAGGAGGAACTGAAGAAATTAGCTAAAGGAGCAATCTCTTGAATTGGCCGTATAAATTCTGTAAAAATTTTAATAGTCCCCAAGATACTGTATACATTTCAAATGCTTCCAATATATCTACCAAGGTTTTTTTGAGATAATAAAAAGGATGATATTAAAATACATTTGGGCAAATAAAAGACCAAGAGTCAGATATGAAGTATTGTGCAGGGATAAAAACAAAGGGGGTTTGAGCCTACCGGATTTTAAAAGACATTATTACTCAGTGTTGCTCTCATGAATAGCGGACTGGATTTATAATGTACATGGAAAAAGTTGAGTAAAGATAGAAGGCACATTTAGTGAGACACAGTTAACAGTTAAATACGGTCATTTGGATTCCACAAAGGTTTAGAAAATTATCGAATAATACAAGTACTTTTACACGTAATGTTTTGAGAATCTGGATAGAATTCACACACAAGAGGGATGGAAATATAACTCAATGTTAATACCAATGTGGGGAACAGAGTTTTTGGCAGGTAAATGGATAAGAAATAGAAATGCACATTTGAAAGATATTATGGATAAAGGGGAAATGAGCACTTATACAGAGTTAAAAGATAAAAAGGACATTTTTTATGTATTAGATAAGTGGAGATATTTTCAACTTAGACATTTTGTCACAACTCTTCCAAAGCCACTAAGAACAGGGGAAGAGATGAATCCATTTAAGGAACTTTTTAATACGGATATATTGAGAAGACATATGATATCTCGTATATGCAAGATCCTTACGATTATGTCTGGGTCTGTCTCTCCAATGTTCTTGAAAAAGTGGGAGAAGGAATTAGGAGTGAAATTGAATGATAAAGAAAAAAATTGAATATTTAAGTTGATACACGGTACGGTAGATATGAACACAATAGAGATGAATTATAAATGTTTAGCTAGGTGGTATGCGACACCAAGTGTGTCCCATAAGCAACAGATAGAAAACTCGCCTCTATGTTGGAGGGGATGTGGATTAGAAGGTACAATGACACATATCTGGTGGGAGTGCCCAAAAATATAACAATACTGGGAGGAAATAATAAAACAAATACAGGAAATATCTGGGATTAGCGTGCCAAGGGACCCCTGGGTGTGCTTATTTCACAATACGGTTCTCACAGAGAAACAATATAAGAGCTCAATGATCCCTCATATGATTAATGCAGTGAAGGGACTGATTCCTAGGTTTTGACAGGCTCAGGAGGCAACTAAAGTTCTAGATTGGATAAGCAGAGAGTATTTTATTTACAGGATGGAAGAGTTATATCACAGGGGGGGTAAGATAGAGTTGAGAAGTTTAGGAATATTTGGGATAGATAGGATTTTTTTAAAACAACAAGGCGATACTCAGCACTGATTAATGTAATATCAAAAGGGAAAGACAAAGGAAGGGGAGAAATAGGAAGGGCAGAATAAAATGTAAGGTGAAACAGGAAGAAGAGATATGGAAATAAGGGGTGCCCATGGGTAGGGGAAGGGAAGGGTGGAGGGAGGGAAATGGGTAAATGTTTATATAATATGTGTATGTTGATTTGGAGAATATGTGTTTGTGTATATGGGATTTGTTTACACTTTTGATAAAACCAATAAAAAAAAAAATTAAACATTTCAGTATTTGTATAGTCCCCTCTCCATCCTTATACTTACCTGAGCCTGATTCAATCTAGCACTGTGCCTGTCTGCAGAAGCTTCCTCATCTTCTCCCCAGTCTCACTGGCTTTGTTGAGAGCAGAGGGACCCATTGGCTCCCGCTGCTGTCTGTCAAACCTTATGACAAGTTATATAGATGCAGACAACAAAGCTTGAGCTCTAGCCCGTGGGTGTGTCACGGTAAGAAGTGGCCTCCTATGGTAGCAAAATGAGAAGAGGAGAAGCAAGGAGAGCTGGTGCGGTACCCTACAAGAGGAGGATCTGGGCTGCTCTGTGCAAAACCATTGCACAGAGCAGGTAAGTATAACATGTTTGCTATTTCAAAAGAAAAAACATTTGACTCTAAAAATGCTTTAATCTAGTTATTTTTTGTCTGGCCTTTTTTCAATTCTAGTTTGCAATCTTTTGTGAAAAAATACACATTTGAGAAGAGCTGCTGATTGCAGCCTAGGAGCTGGTAGCTTCATAAGTTTCTCCTATTCCTTAGGCTGGAGATACAGACCAAAGCAGAGAACACACACTGCCTGTGATAGGCAAGGAAGATTACATAGAAAGGAAGACTGGATACAAAGTAACATTCCATAATAAAGCTGCACTATATTTGTACATCAGGTGATGAGACTATATCTGCTCCTTGTATCATCTGATGATATGGCTACTCTTAGAAGCACTCCAATTTTCTTTTTTCTTTTTGTGAAAAAAAGACATTAGTATCTGGGCACAGCCATGGAGGACATGTATGAATTCAAAAACATTTTTAAAATATCACCATTCAGTGGGTAGCAAGTCTATTGATGCAACTTAACCACTTCAACACCCTTCCTGCCCAGGCCATTTTTTAGCTTTCAGCGCTCCCACACTTTGAATGACAATTGTGTGATCATGCAACACTGTATCCAAACTAAATGTTTATCATTTTGTTCACACAACTAGAGCTTTCTTTTGGTGGTTTTCAATCAATACTGTTTTTTTATTTTTTGCTAAATAAATTAAAAAAGGCTGAACAATTTAAAAAATAAAACAAGTTTTTCTTCATTTCTGGTATAAAATTTTGCAAATAATTAATAGTTCTTCATAAATTTAGGTCAAAATGTATACTGCTACATTTTTTGGAGGGAAAATACCCCAAAATAGTATATATTATTTAGTCTGTAGGAACATTATAAAGTCCACAAACTATGGTATGTACAGTATATCCAAAAATCGATCATTCCCAATGTACTGATGGCCTATCTCATTTCTTTAGGTGCAAAAATGTCAGCACAATACAGATAATATACCCTAAATTACTCCTTTTTGGAAAGTAGACAGTCTGGGGTATTTCGCAAGAGACATGGTTTTTTGAAGTTTTAATTTTTTGTCATAATTGTTTGGAAAATGAAATAAAAAAAGGTTCACAATTTTTTTTAATATACTGTCAGCAATTCAGTACAGCATCATCATATCACTTTTGTGGGAGTGACCAGGGACAATGACTGGTGACAGTACAAAGAAAAAACATTTTTTTTTCAGTTTTTTTAATTTTTCTATTTTTTATTACTTTTTTTCAATTTTTTTAATAACACACTGTGACCAGAGTAATATATTGTTACCATAGTAACATTGTACTACTCTGGGGAAGTGATCGGTATTTTTGTTTTTTTTTACACATTATGGTTGCTTATAGCAACAAATTTAATTGCCATAGGCAAGTATTTTACTGAATGGAATTGAGTCATTCAGTTTATTTTGTTGTTATTAGCTGTGATTGGGCCAAACTAATTACATGACACAGATGGGCTGTGATTGGCCTAGTCTGTACCAAGTGATCATGTGACCAATCACAGCTAGCAACACAATCGTATACAATGGATGACATGAAACGAAGCCATCCAGTGTTTACAATCATCATGTGACCTGCTGTAATTGATCATAGTGACCACATGGTAGTGGCAACAGATTTGTACACAGATCAGTCATCGGCTGTGTCTGATGGATACAGCCGGTGACATATCTCAATGAAGAGTGGCCCCGTAGGTGTGCGCGCACGAGCCAGCAATCTGAGAGGAGGTCATATGATGTCCACCCGGGTCGACAAAATTCCCGCTTGGCATCATTTTACTATAGCCTGGGTGGGAACTGGTTAAAAGACAACATTAAAAATACACAAATACTTTAAAGGGTAACTCCTTTTAGTAAAAAAATGGCACATAAAAAAGAAAAAAATATAGCATATATAATTGCGACAAATATAGCATATATAATTGCGACAAATATAACATATATAATTGCGGTCATATTGTAATTGAAACAGAAAGGTAATTTTTAATAACATTCAATCTGTAGTGCAGTAATTGTCTGTAAAATGCAAAGCAATATGGCTGCTTGGAGGTGTTCTGTACACAAAATGTGTACAGAGTGTCCCTCAGAAACATAATTTTCTGCTTCTGTGATTGCCTTACTGATTTTCCCAGACATCTGCACTAAGATACAAGTCAGATTTCAGGCATCCTCTGCAACAAAAATGTAATTTTTGGTGAGATACTCCCAATAGGAAATCATGTCTAAATGGATACAGACCCTGCACTTTCCTTATAAGAGCCCTGTAGGTGATTGGTAATTATAAAACCACTCCCATACAGATTCACTCGGCAGATGGGCACAGACAAACAAACAGCATTTTCTTCAGAATAACAAAAGGTAGGAATCTGCAGCAAAGTTTGTTAAAATCCTTGCAATGTGCGTAGATCACCCAGAAAGGAATATGTTTTCTCAACAAATGTGGAGTTACTCTTTAAATAACATGTTTGTAGATGTCTTAAATGTGCACTTGAAGTTGTGCACTGGTAGGATGTACTTCTGAAAAAGTTATAACCATAATTAGTCAATGACTGCTCTGTTTACCGCAGCAGCCAGGGAGCTGTCATTTAGTGGTAGGATTGCAGTCGAGCCATATTTTTGTGCATGTGGTTCACTGAGGCATCTTTCATTGTGATGAAATGGATCTACATTTCTGGAAATGTGATTGGATCTACATTTCTGGAAAATGTGATTGATATTGGATTGTTTTTTGGAAGGCAGTATTTGTTCATTTTTTCAATAAATTACTTTTTCTACAGTGTGTATGTATATATATATATATATTTTTTCTTTTGTAAATTAGTAACAATGGGTACTATGCACACCTTATTAATTCACTAAAGGAAAACTCAATATCGGGGGCTCCCCTGTTCTACAAGGAAGATTTCAGATTTCAATACGTCCTCCCCCCTGCACACCCCCACATTCACTGGGCCAAGGATATGTGATGAAGCCTGACACAACAAACCATCATCATGAGGAAGCTACCCCATCACTTCTCCCTTTGCAAATGATGATCCTTGGCTAGCTGTTGTATGTAAACAAACCATCTGGGTATGCTGGGTGATATAATTGACCAAGAGGCATCATGACTGGGATCTGGTGAGGTTCAGAATCTCTGTTTGTCCTGGAAATCATTTGCTTGGTAAAGGTGAGATCCTCTTTGTTATCCATACCTGATCCTTATCAGGGATAAAGGTTCCCTAGTATTTTTAGGGGGAACACAATGCCTCTTTTGTGTGGGGTCTGCCATTAACATCTCTACCATCTGGGATAAGAGTCTTGTATACATGAAGGGAAACCTTGTCAACTGTGTTTGCAAACAGAACAAACAGCTGAATGGATTTTTTTTGTATGTGTCAGCTTTGTTGTAGTATGTTGTATACATTGTATATGCAATATATGCCAATTAACAGGCAGATTAAATTAATTCTCTAATTTGCTATTTAAAGGAATTGTGCATTTTTAATTTTAGAGGAGAATAGAATCCCTGTTGCAAACAAAACAAAGCAGCTGGGAGCTGTTATTTTGTCAGAAATTTAAATACACATTTTTTCCAGTTTTTTACTACACTTATTTTGTTATAACCTACAGATTAGCCACAGTGGCTACAGATTAGCCACACATTACAGAGATGCACCATTTGACAGGCAGGGTCAGGGCACCCCATCCTTCCCCTTGGCATGCTATTTGTTAGAATTTAGCATTTTTAATGTTTTAATGTTTGACTCACTGACATTATTAAAATTGTTGCTCCCTACCAATTAGAATTTAAATGTTTATTTTTTTGCTTCAGAAGCTGTTCTCCGTGAAAAGGTTTATAGCCCCTTTGACAATTCCTTGCCCATTAGCCTAAAAAATGGCATTTACTAATTTCTAATTCAGCACCTATTGACTTTAATGGGGACACAGGTGCGTTCTGCTGTTATTTAAATATTGACCATTATTGTTTCTAGGGGTCTGGTGAGGTTCATCCTCTTTGTTTATCCTGGGGATTATTTCCTTGGGAAAGTCAAATTTGACAGAAACCAGGGGTCAAGGGAAAATTTGTCTTGCTTGCCAACTGCCTAAGGTGGAATTTTCCCTCACCTTGAAACGTTTTTGTTGTTCTTCCTGTTGTATCTTCTGAACAGGAAATAAAAAGAAATCTTCCAAAAATAATAAGACATAATTAACAGCTCATTAAAAGATAAATCAACAAAACCAACTTTTGTTGCAATAATCATTTTTAATTAAACGTTTTCTCCAATAGCAGTCGTTTATGGCTCTAAATGTCTTCAGTATAATGACCAGCATTGTTCAGTCTACTTTCTCTGAGCCTAGGTCATCCTGGACTTACCCTCAGCTTGTGGACAGCCTGGACAGTAAAAAGAGAAGTAGCATGATGATTAACCCATCTCTGTCACTCTTCTTTCTCCTCCTATCAGAATTCTGCTTGTCAGCATATGAACTGCTTGGCTCCCGATATTCTTTCTACCTCTCACACTCCAGCCTGCTGTACAATTATTGCAAGAGGATGATACCAGGTGAAATTTAGATACTTACACTACTTCCATTTAAAAATACACTTAATGATTTATTAATGATTATAGGGCTGCAAAAATTTGTATAATTGAAATCTGCCTGGATTCTAGCTTTAATTATTTATATTATTATTATTATAGCATAATTATATGCTATAACTATAAAGAATAAAAATGCCTTTTTATTTTTATGATATCATTTTTGTGTTTATTTTTGTTTATATAATTAGTCATTCTTAGCTTACTTTTTCTTTTCCAATATTTTTAGTAGATTTTTAATAGAAATGTAACAATAGAATTTGATAATTACTGCCATGTGTGAAAACAGCTCAGCTGCGATAACTGTGCTGCTTGATAGTACTTGATCAGGTCTGGCACTCCAGTCCCCCTCGCAATTTGGGCATATGCAGCGTTTACCTATTCACCTAGGGTCCCTTGTTCCCCCAGAAACAGTTTGAAGTCTGACATATTGATGGAAACTGGCAGGGTTCTAAACAGGTATAATATTCTTAGCAATACGTTCATTTTAATTGAGTACAATCAACAGAACCATGAAGGGGGATTGGCAGTCCATCTATTGAGGTGTTCTAATAATTTTTTGTAAAATGGGGGATACTTTTTCCAGTACAATGTGTGTAGAGTAGGAGCTAAAAATATGTCCAGGTAGGGAAGAACTGATTGCCATTTTAAAAAAAATGAGTCTTGTAAAGTGCGGACAGTGTGGTCTGCTAAGGATAAGTTAAGCACTAGGGATTTAGAATGATTCACTGTGAAGCCAGAAATGAACATGAAGCGTTGTAAGACTAAGTGCAAATGTGGAATGGAAGTGATCGAAGAAAGAAGAAAGAATCATCAGTATGTCATCCGCAAACAAGACACATTTATGTTCCAGACGCCGCAGTAAACCCCTTATATGTCAGGTGAACTTTGAATCTTTATTGCCAAGGGCTCCAAAGCCAATGTATACAAAATTGGGAATAGGGTGCAGCCCTGTCGCCTGACTCTGTGCATGGCAATAGATTGCAAACCATGTCTCTTCCCTAACAAATGAGCTGTGGGTTTATCATATATCATTCGTAGGGTTTGGATAAATTTGGTGCCAAATCCATAATGTTGCAGGGCAAAGAAGAGGTATTCCCAGGAAAGGGAATCAAAAGGCTTGTGCAGACCCAAGGACAACAACATACTCCGTCTCTTCCCACCTCCATCCCAATCAAAATGCAAGGCTGATATGATATTGACTATACGTCTGGTTTGATCTGGTGCCTGCCTATTAGGTACAAACCCTGCTTGGCAGGGGAGGTTATAGTCAGAGAGACCTCAAAATTATGACGAAAATCTTAGTTTATCACTTGAATACCTTTCTAAGTTTTTCAGTGAAATTGGGTGATAGTTTTCGCAATCACCATGGTTCTTGCCCGGTTTGAGGATGACATGAATGTAGGCATTGTTTTCATGGAGAAATAGTGGAGTGCCCTTTTTCAGATCATTAAAAAAGGAGCATAAATGAGGGGTCAATAGTTATTTAAGGTAGCCATGTCCCGAGAATCCATCCGGACCCAAAGCTTTAGATGGATTTAGACTTTTTATCACCATTAGAATCTCCTCCTCCATGAATTCCCCTTCTATTAATTCTATATGGTCACATGCTAGCTTAGGGAGTGGGATGTCTCGGAAGAAATAGTGGAGTGCCCTTTTTCAGATCATTAAAAAAGGAGCATAAATGAGGGGTCAATAGTTATTTAAGGTAGCCATGTCCCGAGAATCCATCCGGACCCAAAGCTTTAGATGGATTTAGACTTTTTATCACCATTAGAATCTCCTCCTCCATGAATTCCCCTTCTATTAATTCTATATGGTCACATGCTAGCTTAGGGAGTGGGATGTCTCGGAAGAAGTTTTTCGCTTAGGCTTTTGAGAATGGTTCAGGGGAGGTGTAAAGTTTGGAATAGAATTTAAAAAATTCCCTCAATATTAACTGTGGGTTCTGTGTCAGAAGGCCATTCTGCATACGTAACTTAGACAGGGCTGGAGAGTACGCTAACTGAATCAGTTTGCCTTGAATGGTGGCCTTATGATCTGTCCAATTAATGCTCAGAGAGGTGTCTGATGAAAGATTTTTGGCAAAATATTGGCGTATGGCAGTTTCCACTTCTTTGAAAATAAGTGAATTATTAAGAAGTGAGGCATTGAGTTGCCAGGAAGAGGGTCTAGGTTTTATCCAGAGGTCTGAAAGTGTGATTTGGACCAAAGAATGATCTGACCAAGGAGAGGGAATAATCTTAGCTGATGACATAAAATAAAGTAGAGTTGACAGTGTGAATAAATTGTCTGTTCATGAATAAGTTTTGTGGACGTGAGAATAGAATGTGTATTCTCTTGTTGTTGGATGGGTATCTCTCCAAATATCTATAAGATCATATGAATGTAATGTCTGCAAAAGTCTGTTGCTTTGTTTGGTTGTATGTTTAAAGTTTGAAGGTGTATGCAACATAGTGGTTTGGAAGATTGTACTCGCATGTTAGAGACCCCTGGATCCACACTAGATAACCTGTAATTTGCTGAGTTGCCATTATTCCTGGATAAAAGGGTGCATAAGATGAAAGAAAAGCTTGTAAAAAGAAGAAGAGAATAAGATTAGTGATATAAAGTAGTATGTTCACTAGCAATACATTTTTCAACAAAGGAAGTTATAAATTTATTATTTATTTATTTATTTCAGGTACTTATATAGCGCTGTCAATTTACGCAGCGCTTTTACATATATATTGTACATTCACATCAATCCCTAACCCTCAAGGGGTGTACAATCTAAGGTCCCTAAATTACATTCATACATACACATACTAGGGCCAATTTAGACAGGAACAATTAACCTACCAGCATGTCTTTGGAGCGTGGGAGGAAACCGGAGTACCCGGAGGAAACCCACGCAGGCAAAGGGAGAACATGCAAACTCCAGGCAGGTGGAGCCGTGGCTGGGATTCGAACCAAGGACCCTAGTACTACCAGGCGAATGTGCTAACCATTTAGCCACTGTGCTGCCCATCACAGAAAACACTGTAAGACAGTAAACAGTGAGCGGAGCCAAACTCCCATGTTTTGGTGTGAAGTTGCTGCCACTGACAAGCAAGTTAACTATAGGTGGCATGCGCTTCCACCCCAGTCTCTTTTACCAAACATCTAATATAAAAAGTGGGGTGGTATCAGCAGCATATATACAGCTAATAAAATAACATATACCACAATTTTCAAATAAAGAATAGCTACTTGTATCCGATCCTCTGTGCTTTGGTATGCAGTCTAAGCAAAAACATTATTAGCCCTGGCAGAGGCCAAACAAAAAGAAAGTGTGTTGGTTACAGCTTAGCCTCTGTATTATATGAGGCTGAAAGGGAGGGCAAAAAGTAAGGGTAATGGGGAAGGGGGATGAGAAGAGGGGAAAGGGAAGAAGATTGGGAAAAGGGTATGTCTGAGTGGGGGTGGGAAGGGAAACTATAGTATGTCTGATGTAGTCACCTTTTCTAAACAACAAAAAAAGGGTCAAACAAGTAGAAAAACTGGTCCCAGTCATGGATGAAAATGGACCAAAGGAGCCTTCTCCTATCATGGACGAAGTCCTAAGATGAGATTACTGGTCTCAGCTGAAGAGAAGGATAAACACGAGGCACTCCATGGACGATCAGGTGATTGGTGAGGATCTTCTGGTGGCTTAGCTTACTTTTTATACTTTTGCTAAATTCCATGGAAATGTAATGTCCCATTCATGGATACACTCTTTATACAATTTTTTTCCATTTCTGGAAATCTATGATTGTATGAAAGTACACCGTTAAAAAAAAATGAAAGGAACACTTTGAAAACACATCAGATCTCAATGGGGAAAAATATCATGCTGGATATCTCTACTGATATGGACTGGGTAATGTGTTAGGATGATAAGGCTGCCCTATTGTTTGATGGAAATGAAAATTATCAACCTACAGAGGACTGAATTTAAATACACCCCAAAAATCAAAGTGAAAAAATGATGGAGCAGACTAGTCCGTTTTGCTGAAATTTCATTGCAGCAACTCAAAATGGCACTCAGTAGTTTGTATGGCACCCACATGCTTGTATGCATGCCTGACAATGTCGGGGCATGCTCCTAATGAGACGTCGGCTGGGTTATTTCCACCTATATCTGGACCAGGGCATCCCTGAGCTCCTGGACAGTCTGAGACGCAACCTGGTGGTGTCGGACAGACTGAAACATGATATCCCAGAGGTGTTCTATTGGATTTAGCTCAGGTGAACGTGGGGGCTATTCAATGGTATCAATGGGTCCAAGGATTTCATCCCAATACCTAATGACAGTCAGGGTGGCATTGTCTAGCCTGTAGAGGTCTGTGAGTCCCTCTATGGATATGCCTCCCCAGACCATTACTGACTCACCACCAAAAAAGTAATGCGGAACCATGTTACAGGCAGCATAACATTCTCCACGGCTTCTCCAGACCTTTCATATCTGTCACATGTGCTCAGGGTGAACCTGCTCTCATCTGTGAAAAGCACAGGGTGCCAGTGGTGGACTTGCCAATTCTGGTGTTCAATGGCAAATGCCAATCGAGCTCTTTGGTGGCGGGCCACCCTCATGAAGTCTGTTTCTGATTGTTTGATCAGAGACATTCACACCAGTAGCCTGCTGGAGGTCATTTTGTAGGACTCTGGCAGTGCTCATCCTCTTCCTCCTTGCAAAAAGGAGAAGATACCGGTTCTGCTGATGGGTTAAGGACCTTCTACGGCCCTGTCCAGCTCTTCTAGAGTAACTTCCTGTCTCCTGGAATCTCCTCCATGCTCTTGAGACTGTGCTGGGAGACACAGCAAACCTTTTGGCAATGTCACATATTGATGTGCCATCCTGGAGGAGTTGGACTGCCTGTGCAACCTCTGTAGGGTCCACGTATGGCCTCATGCTACCAGTAGTGACACTGACCCTAGCCAAATGCAAAACTAGTAAAAAACAGAAAAGATGACTAGGTAAAAAAATGTCAGTGTCCTCCACCTGTAAAATCATTTCTGTTTTGGGGGTTGTCTCATTGTTGCCCAATTAATACGCCTGTTGTTAATTTCATTAACACCAAAGCAACTGAAACTGATGAACAACCCCCTCTGCTACTTAACTGACTCGATCAATATCCCAGGAGTTTAATTGACTTGATGCTATACTCTGATTAAAAAGTGTTTCCTTAAATTGTTTAAGCAGTGTATATAAATTATTTTTAGTGGACCCTAGATAGCAATGGTTGTTATGTCTATGGATGGCTTTTTTTTATAAAGTTTATTGAACCAATGATAATGCACATATACATCATCCATTACTTGGGATACAGTCAGATACAGTCAAAACAATCACAGGGTAATGAAGGCATTATTGTATATGAAGCATTCAAGCTTTTGTTTGGTTGAATATTTAAACAAGCTATGCATACAAAACAAAAAATGCAGAATAAAGAAACAATTCTGTGCAAGTACCAGAAACTGTTTAGTTGTGAAGAATTATTTCAAGAAAACTATTCACTGTGCCTTTGCTTTGTGTCTGCATTAAATAGAAGTATTAAATAAATGAGCATATTTGAGAAAGCAAGAGTGATTAAAAGATCAGACTAACGTGTTCACACGAGCTAGGGCAGGAGATAGGGAATAACCAGCCTCCCTATATTTTGTAGTGCTACCCTCTTGAGTGCCGCTCTGTTTCTAGGTCCTCCTAAACTTCACACTGCCAGGCAACACGCATTTTCCACACGTGCATCTACAGACACTGAACAGTCCATGAGCTTGGTTTTTGATACTTTATAAGGGGACATAACTTGGATGGGGCAATAGGGATTATGGGATGCCAAACGTAACTGAATCAATGCATGGGGACAACTTCCTTCTTATTTACAAAAAAGATCCTGGACCGTTCTTCTCCTTGAATGCAGTCAGTCTTTACAGATCAGTAGCAAAAGCCCCTTATCAGCTAGGGACTCTCAGCCCTTCTAAAAGCTAGCACATATTGTTGCAAGCTACATACAGAAGTATCTACGTTCCCCTATATAACTGCTCCCAGCTCCACAGCCTGCAGTCACTACCAGCCCTCCTGGCTGCTCTGAAGATCTCCCAGGACAAGCTGAAAGGATTAAGCACAGCGCTGTCATTTGAAAGCTTGCTACACGTGGCAGTTTCTCCCCTTGTGAATCCCTGGGTGTGCTGGCTGATGTACTCACTCTGTCCTCCTTGCTCTCCTCTCCTGGGGAATAATCCTGTTCATACCATGATGCTGAATGGATCCTCCTGAACCAGCCCAAGCCCATGCTTTTTAAAGTGCCAAATGAAATAATATAACAAAAGTCCTTCCAGGTGACAGTCTTATAAACTTTCTCCAGTGAAAACAATTCCATATAAAAGTGTTCCTCTCCTGTGCATGGTCCTCCACCACCATGCACTCACCAGAAGGCTACTTGCCAAATAGCCCATAATTCAACTAGTAGGGAACCTCTGTTTCTCCCTCCTAAAATCCGCTATCGATACAACCAGAAGCCCAAAAGGAACCGCTCACCACACATAGCCAGAAGGATAACATATGGTATTGTAAAATCATCATATTGAAAACATCATGAACAGCCTTCCACGTGGAAATACAAACAAACACGACCAAACATACCAAGATGGTCACTGATCCAGACTTCAGAAACGTTGACGTGATGTCAGCATGTAGACTCCACCCGATGCATTTTGTCCTCACTGGAGAGGATGTAATAAACGCAGGGAGGCATTACCCTATCGATTCTTGGACTGGTGTTACTTCCTTCACGTCATTTAGCCATGTCCATAACGTTTCATCCTTATGACTTCTTCTGAGGGAAATTACTATCCTCTTGGTTCCGTGTGGTGAGCATTTCCTTTTAGGCTCCTGATTGTATTGACAGCGGCTTTGAGGAGGGAGAAACAGAGGTTCCCTACTGGTTGAATTACAGGCTATTTAGCAAGCAGCCTTATGGTGAGTGCATGGTGGTGAAGAAACTTGAACAGGAGAGAAGCACTTTTATAGGATTCAACATGGTTGGGAATTGTTTTACCTGGAAAGAGTTTTTTTAAGAATGTCACCTGGGGAGGACTTTTGTTATATTATTGCACTTGGCACTTTAAAAAGCAAGGTTTATGTGATAACACTGATGTGTTGCTATTAGAAGGATTGTGTTATATTATTACACTGAGCACTTTAGTAAGCACTTTTTATGTATTCATTCATAATATTTAACTTACTTAGTTATTGACTTTGGTTGTTACATGTTTATGTGTATTATTTTGATATATTGTTTATGATGTGCACTGTTCTGATACAAAAATAATAATTGCACATTTTTCAGGTAAAAAATATGTGCATTTATTATATTTTGTAGTAGGAGGCTGTAAAGCATTGTGCCAGTAATCATCAGATCGCTGATGCCATGCAGGAGTCCTGCAGACCTGTAAGTTTATCTGCTTGCTTGTACATCTAGTATGGGTAAGCCGATACTTCTGACAGGAAGATTCAATGAACTACCACAGTGCTCACAGCGCTGTGGTTGTTCATTAGAGAACTACAAGCTGACAGCCACTAAGGCTGTCGGGACTTGAAGTCCATTTATTCACAGAACACTGTGAATGAATGATGCAGCCGTGTGAGCAAAGCCCCGCACAGTTTTTAAAAAGTGAGAGCTTGTACGAAGAACTTCTCCCTGTACTTCTGCCACAGAGAGGGGAGGAGATCGGGCGGCGGCTACAGGATACAAGATCGGGAACATTGGTTTATTATCCGCACTTATGGACAGATAATTACAGCAGAGTAGCTGCCTACCACTCCTCTTATATCCTCCAATGGATAAAGATACCAAAATTCCAAACTTTTTAGTGTGGCACTACTATATAGTGCTATATAGCACTATAAAGTAGCGCCACATTAAAAAGTTTGGAATTTTAGGATCAGGAACATGTTATCTGTTCTACCCCAAAAACAGGTGAAACATGTAACGTGTGCCCAAAAGCAAACTTATCCTTTAAGAGAAAAAAGTTTTTGTTACCCCTTATCTCATATGACCTGAAAAAAATGCCACCTGTCATTAGATTTTAACATTGCAGCACGATAAGAACAGTTTCAACTCTTTCAACACTAACCCATGAACAGCAAACTAAAGCTGAAAAGCTCCATGTGTCTATAGTTTTTCATAAAACTCATCGCTATTTTAGTCAGATGGATAAAGAAGCCTCATTTGTAGAACAAGTGCTACTGTAGTCGTTGACTATTGAACATTCTGTGACATTTACAAAGAGTAACAGTTATCAAAGGAAATGCACCTCCATGGAGAAAACCCACACACAAAATGTGATAGATGAATAAGATACATTGTACTCTATGGGTTATAACTACACCAATTAATAAATGAATAGAATTCTTCAAAGTATTACACCTTGAGATACCTTTCCAAATGAATGTGGAAATTGGAAACTGGTAATACAATATTTTACCTACTGTGATAACATCCACTATGAATGTACAGACAAAAACCCTCCAAAAAGTAGAGCCTGCCTTATCAATACTATGTCATGCTATGATTAAGCCACTATGCAAGTGCTACATGACTGCCATATGAACAAGACCAACAGGGAATCTTTAGAGAGGGTCAGAAGTTAAACATTGCTGGAGGTTTCTATCACTTCTTTTTTTTTTCCATTCAAATTACATATAAAAATGCTATATAATGTACAGTAGATATATACTACAGTAACTACTATAAATAGCATGCACTCACTACTTTCTTAAAGTAGATGCTTTTTCATGCTTCATTTGCAATGCCTTATTTTAATGTATGTGTAAGATTTTTATACAAAACAAAATTACCCATGTAGCACTACCCCTGTAAGGGGTGCTAGAACAGGATTGTCAATAAAATAATAAATGGAGTGTTTCAATAACGGTAATACAATTCAATAACACAGCAAGGCGGATAGGGCTGGCATTCTTCCCTTTGACTTTCAGTGATAGGCTTAGCCTGAAACTTGCTAGGAGAGTGAAGGATGATGCTGCAAGTAGTAAATAATGATAATCAATGAGAAAAATATCTTCCAAACCAGAGTGAGAGAGATAAAGCCAACTACTGGGGCCTAATTAGTCAAACGGACCCAAGCTAACTACTAAACAGTAGGCATTTTGCACAAAGTCTGCCCGCGGCAAAAACCTTAAACCCTTTGGTGCAGAGCGCAAACTTCAAAGGAAAGTATTTGTATTCTAAAGGGATAAAAGGTGTCTTTTTGAAAAGTGTTCCAATAACAGAGAGCAAAAGGATGGCATATTCCTCTTTAAATAAAGTTTTGGTTGGCAGTAGTGTTCCAGCAAGTGTAAACAAACTTCAATACACAAGAGGGTGGCCAAAGGCTGATCACCAATCCAATATTCTAGAAATGTTCACCTTAAATTCAGTCTGTTCTCAGATGGCCATTTTTACAGGCTCAGTGGAGGCGGATGGAAGTAAGCCACTGCGCTTTTGGTTGGATGATGGTGGATGAAAGGTGTAGGATGCCTTTGTAGCTGATCTCTATTTTTCTGGCTTGTCCCTGGGGGAGTCAAGTGAGATGCAGCCCATAATGCCCTGGGCCTCCCCTCTATAGTTTCCACTAGTGAGGAGCTGAATGTACCTGAGTTCAGTTTGGGGCAGATTCAGTGAACTTAAGTTTGGTTGCCAAATCCGATCTCCAAAGAGTCAATGAGAGTCGAATATTAAGAAAGAGTAATGGCAATTTTCTAAGCTAATGAGCAAGGGATTGTTAAACAAATTGCATGAGAATCTGGATATTGTCCCATTGCACTGGGGAACAAGTACTAAAGCAAAAAACAAAAAACAAAATTTAAATTCCATTTGGTGGGGAGCAGTGATTTTTAGTAATACTTAAAATGAAACATTAAAAATGAAAAATTCCGTGAAATAACATGCCTTGGAGGGAGGTGCCCCGACCCTACCTATGAAATGGAGCATCTGTACAATTTAAACAAACTACCACAGCAAAATGTCTAATTTTAAAGAAAAATGTGTTTTTAAATTGCAGACAAATTAACAGCTCCCTGCTGCATCATTCTGTGTGTATACAGAGAGACCACGTATTCCATTCATCTACATTTATCCTTTTTCCATAAGAGGGTCCAACATAGATGTTAATGGAGGATCCCACACAAAAAAATGGCATGGGTTTCCCTCCTAATTCCTACCAGGTCCTTCAGTATGAAGCTTAAGGGGGACCCAAACACAAATATGGAAAAAAAGGACCAGGTCCTCGACAAAAATCCACACCAGACCATTATCTGAGCATACAGCCTGGCAGTCCAGGAAAAGGGGGTTAAGCATGCGATCCCCCTCCTGAACCATACTGGGCCACATGCCCTCAACATGAGGGGTACCCATGTTGATGAGAACAAGGGTCTCATCCCCACAATATAGAAGCCCTTTTTAACAATGGGGTGAAGCCAGATACTGTTCATCATGTGAATGAGTAAGAGGACTATTGTGCTAGTAAATAAACACACAGACAGTATTTTTGATGAGTCCCTTAATTAAAAAAAGTCCCATGATGTGCATCCACCGTCAATCATGCCATTCAGCGATGTAGGTTTACATTGATAACAATGTCCAATACCTGTCAACCTGCTGAAATAATTAAAAAAAATCCGACCACTGACAAATGTCTATTTATTTCACTTTCCTCAACCAAATAACAACTGTTACAAACATGTTGAGTGATGTCTCTGGCCATATATGGACTTGTACATACTGTACCTGGTCAATAATGTCACCTAGGAGGCAATGTCCCTTTGTTTATATCAGCTGTCATGTGCCAGACCTGTTATTCTTTAGGAGTGAAGTGACAGAAACAGATTTGCAATAGTGGTTGGCAGGTTTATTCTTTCTTTTGGGGGGACAGCAGAAGATATCGGGCATTGTGACTGATGTGTATCTGCATCGCAGGATGAGGATGAATGTACAGTTTTTTATTTATTTATTTATTTATTAAAGGACATGTGAACTTGTGTCTTTGTGTTTATTTTATTTTGTTTATTTGCACTTTAAAATTTTTTGGATTGAGTAAGGGTACTACATGTCTAAACCAGGTCATCTCACTCTGCACCACCCCCTCAGCAGTTGTTTGTCAGTCTTCCAGCTTTACAATCTCTAATGTAAAAACTGAGAGAGTGCATTGGAGGAGGACAGAGGCCCTAGAAATTAAATTTGAATGATTTTAGTGCTTCTCCTATGAACTCATGTGAACTTTGAAGATAAACTGCTCCTTAGTGGCTACAGCTACAGAGACCAGTGAACATGTTTTAAAATATAATTCACTGATTGCTAAGAGTTTGAAAACACTGTTCAAAGTATGGAAGAGACATAGATAGTATCCTGTGTCATATAAAAAGCCTGACTGTCAGCAAAATGTTGACCCTTTCAACAAATTTTAAAAAACAAAAATAAGATCTTGATTGAAATAGTGCTTGCAAACAAAAATGATATACTTCAACATGTGGCACATAAATCTAACATGGTATTTTAATGATCGAAATTACCGACAATATAGATTTGTCACATGGAAAAAGTAAGCACACCCCTACATTTAACACAACTTTAAATCCATGAATCTAGAATATGGTGTTGTAGATTAGGTGCCATTTATTAGAACCACCTTATGGAGTATGCAGGTGTCTGTCTTATTTAAATCTCCCATATCTATGGTCTTGTATTCTCTTTGCAATGACATGTGTGGTGTCATCATGATGAGATCAATAGAACTTATGCATAATCCAGCAGTAACCTTTGAAGCAGCACTATTGGGATCATATGCTGCCTTGAGTAATTTGGTATATCAAGGACCTAGGGCTCACTTCTCGGTTATGAAACTCATGCGAACAACAATTGGAGTATGGGTACAAGCCAGAGAAATTTACAGAGAAGAGACCACCTATTCCCCTCATATCCCTCTTTGGGGCAATCCTCAGTTGCGACACTTTTTTTGCCTTCCAGTTGTCCATGTGTAGGCCACTAAGGATATTGTCACCTTAAAACATATTGTTACTTATGGCAGAGTCTCTTCCTTCACTGTATTGCAGGATAAATTTGGCTGGCTCCATACAATGTACTTCTGATACTTACAACTGTGACATGCGGATTGGGTCCAATTTCCTGGCACGATTGTACTCTAGCCAGATACGATCAAATGTTTGCTGAGATAGAAGGTGATGGGAAAACTGTTGTCTTCCCTTTATCTTCGCCTCTCAGTGGTGCACATCTCCACAGCTGCCAAGACTTTTGACAAATGCAGCGGCGCCTTCCCCGGCTGACAGGAATTTGCGCATGCGCAGTGGGAGCCACGGGCGCGCCCTGGGTGGCCAATGACTGCCAGGGACTCGTCCTGGGCAGCCAATGACAGTGCAGGGCGCGATATTTAAAGATGCCCTGCACTGTCACAGATTGCCGCAAGGTCTATCTGTGATCCTGATTTCCTGAACCTGTGATATTGACCCTGACTGCCCTGACTACTCTGCCTTCTCCTCTCCTGACCCCCGGCTTGTTTGACCTATCTGCGGACTGACTTATCCTGCTGACCCTGCGTGTGACCTGACTACTCTCCGCCTGCCGATTCTGTACCTCGCTTCCCCCACGGGACCACTGCTCGTGATCCATCCTGCTATGTCCTGCCGGGCCTCCTCACATCTGGCTCTCCCGGTACCTGAACATCCCCGGGGGTTCCCTCTGCCACTGGTGGGCCTGCTCAGAGGTCGTGACCTGGTCCTGGTCTGTTACAAGTCCATCCCCACCATCAGGGGCCTTGGTGAAAGCACAGACCGGGACTTAGACTCCACGCTTTGGGTAGGTCTGTCAAGTGGGCAGCCAGAGGCACCACCTGGCGGATCATAACACATTCCTGACCTTACTGCTGATGATTGGGGGGATTGCATAGGTCCCTATGTAACCAACATGATTTCTGCTAGGGATAGACTTATACAGCTAAAGTTCTTACATAGGGTTTATTATACCCTGCAGAGGCTAGCAGTTATCTGCCTCTCGCTTAGCACTCACTGCACCCGCTGTCACACTTTTCCTGGTCATTTTTTTGATAAGGTGTGGTAATGCCCATCAATTAGCTCCTACTTGTAGACAGTCCTGGATACACTGTGGGTCTTTTCTGATTGTCCATCGAGGCTTGGCCTGAAATTTGCACTTCTGGGCAGCATGGATGATACAGACTTTGACAGATGTTTTAAACAGTGTCTGTTCTGTACTTTATTATGCCAGAAGGGAAATTATTTTGAAATGGAAACAAACTGCCCCTCCTATGGTAGAGGGGTTGAAGGTTAATGCAGTCCTGCCATTGTATAAAATCATCTACAAGAGTAGAAATTTCCGCCCAAAATTTGACAAAATATGGTTGGACTGGATTGATGCATATGAAATAACTGACGCTGATATGGCTTAATTATGGAAGTTTAATCTAACAGTCTTGTACTAACTTTCACTCGGCACTTTACTTCTTTTCTCCATACCCCCCCCCATTTAATTAGTTTTGCCATAATGAGAGGTATGCTTATAGTATACTATGTGGGTGGGTGTTTGTGGGACAATGCTGGTGCTTTGGTAACTGTAGGGGTGCCTCTGCACTAGTATATTGTATTACCATCCTTCTGTGGTTCTTTGTAGTACCTGACGTGTCTGTATGGTGTCTCAATACCCTTTTTTTCTGACTTTTATTGGACATATGTTTATGCTACTTTGTTTTTGTACCATGTCAACAGTCATACTTGCATCTACATTGTGCATAATACAATAAACCTATACCTGTTAAACAAAAAAATCAATATAGCTCTCTAAGGCTATCCTCAGAACGTTGTGGATGCCTACGGGCCTGGCAAATTAGTTAAAAATATTGTGAAATGATTTGAAATCAACCATTCCTCTGTAAGGTAAATAATTTACAGGTGGCTCAGATTTAAAATGTATGCTAATTTTTCCAGGACTGGCTGGTCCAGCAAATTCAACCCAAGAGCTTACCATTTAATGCTAAAAGAAGCCTCCAATTGCCGTAAAATGTAATGGTGGGTGTTCATGTAACGTTTGCAACAGTTGGGGTCAAAGTGCATGCATTTACAATCAGATAAAGATGTCACCAATTGACCACTTATTGACTGCTCTATAGCACGGTTCTCCAGTTCTGAGAGGGCATCATATGATATCCTCCCAGAACGAGCCCCCGGTGGCATGCACCCGGCACTTTCTGTGATAGCTGTGCCCTGTGGACACAGCTGATCACATGACATGGTAAAGGGCCAATCACAGCAGCCACTCACAGTTGATCACCATGTAAATACACTTGCCGGTTATTGGCAGTTCTTTCCTCACACTATCACAGCGTGAGGAAAGTACCGCCGATAATCCACAACTGCAAAAGGAGATATCTTCACTGATACTCAGTGCACTGATTATCAGTACAGCCCCAAAAGTACCCATCAGTGCGCAATAGTGCTGCCCATCAGTGCCCAGCAGTGCTGCCCATTAGTGCCCTCTAGTGCTGCCAAACTGTGCCAGTAAGTGCCACCAGTAGGTGACCCCAGTCAGTGCCACCAGTCAGTGCCCTCCAGTGCTGCCTATTAGTGCCCATTATTGTCTCCTATCAGTGCCCATCAGTTCAGCCTCATCAATGCCTCCTCATCAATGCCCACCAGTGCCACTTTATCAGTGCCGCCTCATCAGTGCTGCCTATCATTGCAGCCTCATCAACACACATCGGTGAAGGAGAAAAGTTACCTGTTTACAAAATTTTATAATAGAAACAAAGAAATACTTTTTTTTTTCAAAATTTTCAGCCTTTTTTTGTTTGTTTAGCAAAAAATAAAACACCCAGTGGTAATTAAATACCACCAAAAAAATCTCTATTTGTGTGATAAAAATGTCATATGGATACAGTGTTGCATGACCGCACAATTGTCATTCAAACTGTGACAGCACTGAAAGCTGAAAACTGGTCTGGGAAGGAAGGGGGTAAAAGTACCCAGTGGGCAAGTGGTTAACCTGCATGAGGAGTATGTTATAAACTTTATAACAGTATAAAGCATTTGTGTTTCAACAAGAACAGTATAGAAAAACTACAGATTGTCATTGAACATATAGGCAAAAACCAGACCTTCCCGAACAATGAGATAAAGACTGATCAATCAATAATAGATAGACAATAGAAATGCAATACTAAACTTTGATACCAAGGTTATGCTTGCTTTTTTTCATATTACACCATTGCAGTGATAAATGATTTAAATGTTTTTCCGTTCAAATGTGTGAAAAATTCCACAAAAATTACATGACTGCATTTGTAAATCTCTTGTTAGTTGAAAGTAAAAAGATGCGATGTTGGAATATATATATATGGAATATATATATTATATATATATATATATATATATATATATATACACAGGTGAAACTCAAAAAATTATATATATTGTGCAAAAGTTCATTTATTTCAGTAATGCAACCTAAAAGGTGAAACTAATATATGAGATAGACTCATTACATGCAAAGCAAGATAGTTCAAGCCATGATTTGTCATAATTGTGATGATTATGGCTTACAGCTCATGAAAACCCCATATCCGCAATCTCAGAAAATTAGAATATTGTGAAAAGGTGCAATATTCTAGGCTCAAAGTGTCCCACTCTAGTCAACTAATTAAGCCATAACACCTGCAAAGGGTGCCTGAGCCTTTAAATGGTCTCTCAGTCTGGTTCAGTAGGAATCACAATCATGGGAAAGACTGCTGACCTGAGAGTTGTGCAGAAAACCATCATTGACACCCTTCATAAGGAGGGAAAGCCTCAAAAGGTAATTGCAAAAGAAGTTGGATGTTCCCAAAATGCAGTATCAAAGCACATTAATAGAAAGTTATGTGGAAGGGAAAAGTGTGGAAGAAAAAGGTGCACAAGCAGCAGGGATGATCGCAGCCTGGAGGGGATTGTCAGGAAAAGGCCATTCAAAAGTGTTGGGGACTTTCACAAGGAGTGGACTGAGGCTGGAGTCAGTGCATCAAGAGCCACCACACACAGACAGATCCCGGACATGGGCTTCAAATATCATATTCCTCTTGTCAAGCAGCTCCTGAACAACAAACAATGTCAGAAACATCTTACCTGGGCTAAAGAAAAACAGACCTGGTCTGTTGCTCAGTGGTCCAAAGTCCTCTTTTCTGATGAGAGCAACTTTTGCATCTCAGTTGGAAACCAAGGACCCAGAGTATGGAGGAAGAATGGAGAGGCACACACTGCAAGATGCTTGAAGTCCAGTGTGAAGTTTCCACAGTCTGTGTTGATTTGGGGAGCCATGTCATCTACTGGTGTTGACCCTGGACTTAATGAAGCACAGTGGACCAACGCAGCCGCCTACCAGGAGATTTTGGAGCACTTCCTGCTTCATCCCCTTTATGGGGATGCTGACTTCATTTTTCAGGAGGACTTTGCACCTGCCCACACTGCCAAAAGCACCAAAACCTGGTTCAATGACCGTGGGATTACTGTGCTTGTTTGGCCAGCAAGCTCGCCTGACCTAAACCCCATAGAGTATCTATGGGGCATTGCCAAGAGAAAGCTGAGAGACATGAGACCGAACAATGCAGAAGAGCTGAAGGCCGCTAATGAAGCATCCTGGTCCTCCATAACACCTCAGCAGTGCCACAGGCTGATAGCGTTCATGCCACGCCGCATTGAGGCAGTAATTGCAACAAAAGGGCCCAAACCAAGTACTGAGTACATATGCATGCTTATACTTTTCAGAGGTCCGATATTGTTCTATGCACAATCCTTGTTTTATTGATTGCATGTAATATTCTAATTTTCTGAGATTGAGGATTTGGGGTTTTCATGAGCTGTAAGCCATAATCATCACAAATGTGACAAAATCATGGCTTGAACTATCTTGCTTTGCATGTAATGAGTCTATCTCATATATTAGTTTCACCTTTTAAGTTGCATTACTGAAATAAATGAACTTTTGCACGATATTCAAATTTGTCGTGTTTCACCTGTATATCTATCTATCTATCTATCTATCTATCTATCTATCTATCTATCTATCTATACTGCTCAAAAAAATTAAAGGGAACACTATTTAATCAAAGTATAGCATCAAGTCAGTTAAACTGCTGGGATATTGATCTGGTCAGTTAAGTAGCAGAGGGGGTTGGTAATCAGTTTCAGCTGCTTTGGTGTTAATGAAATTAACAACAGGTGCACTAAATGGGCAACAAAGATGGACAATTCATCTTTTCTGACTGTTTTTCACTAGTTTTGCATTTGGCTAGAGTCAGTGTTACTACTGGTAACATGAGGCGATACCTGGACCCTACAGAGGTTGCACAGGCAGTCCAACTCCTGCAGGATGGCACATTAATACGTGCCATTGCCAGAAGGTTTGCTGTGTCTCCCAGCATAGTCTCAAGAGCATGGAGGAGATTCCAGGAGACAGGCAGTTACTCTAGGAGAGCTGGACAGGGCCGTAGAAGGTCCTTAACTCATCAGCAGGACCGGTATCTGCTTCTTTGTGCAAGGAGGAACAGGATGAGCACTGCCAGAGCCCTACAAAATGACCTCCAGCAGGCCACTGGTGTGAATGTCTCTGGCCAAACAATCAGAACCAGACTTCATGAGGGTGGCCTGAGTGCCTGAAAACTTCTAGTGGGCCCTGTGCTCACTGCCCAGAACCATAAAGCTTGATTGGCATTTGTCATTGAACACAACAATTAACAGGTCCGCCACTGGTGTCCTGTGCTTTTCACAGATAAGAACAGGTTCACCCTGAGCACATGTGACAGACGTGAAAGGGTCTGGAGAAGCTGTGGAGAATGTAATGCTGCCTGTAACATTGGTCAGCATGACCATCTCTGTGTTGGGTCAGTGATGGTCTGGGGAAGCATATCCATGGAGGGATGCACAGTCCTCTGCAGCTAGACAATGACACCTTGACTGCCATTAGGTATCGGGGTGAAATCCTTGGACCCATTGTCAGACCCTATGCTGGTGCAGTGGGTCCTGGGTTCCTCCTGGTGCATGACAATGCCCAGCCTCATGTGGTGAGAGTATGCAGGCAGTTTCTGGAGGATGAAGGAATTGATACCACTGCATGGTCCCCACACTCGCCTGACCTAATAGAACACCTCTGGAATATCATGTTTTGGTCCTTTTGACATCACAAGGTTGCACCTCAGGCTGCCCAGGAGCTCAGTGATGCCCTGGTCCAGATATGGGAAGAAATATTACAGGACACCATTTGTCATCTGATTAGGAACATGCCCCACCATTGTCAGGCATTCATACAAGCATGGGGGGGCCATACAAATTACTGAGTATCATTTTGAGTTGCTGCAATGAAATTTCAGCAAAATGGACTGTCCTGCTGCATCATCTTTTCATTTTGATTTTCGGGGTGTCTTTGAATTCAGTCCTCTGTAGATTGATAATTTTCATTTCCATCAAAGAATGTGGCATCCTTACGTTCCTAACACATTACCTAGTCCATATCAGTATAGATATCCAGCATGATATTTTTCCCTATTGAGATCTGATGTGTTTTCAAAGTGTTCTTTTAATTTGTTTGAGCAGAATATATATATATATATATATATATATATATATATTGATGTGGGGGAGTTTATCTCAGTAGTAGATGCGTTTTAAGGATGTGGCAGCCTGTATTTATTAAATATAAATTAAAAAGTCCATCCAGGATTTCCACACAGGTGTTTCAACTTCACTCAGCAACAATGTTAATAAAATGTACCAAGCCACCTAGCTCTCAGGTCAGCAGTACCTCTGCTCTGTTTGGTCTCCCAGACCACTGACTTTCTCAGGCTATCTCAGCCTAGGTGACAGAACCTTTCTGTTCAGGCCCTACATGGCCTCGGAACAGGGTTTTCCCAGCACCTCAAGCTTGAGCTTTGCCTTCAGCCCCTGGACTTGAAAGGATATTCATCTTCCTCAGTCTCTCATACCCTCTCCCAGACACTTGTAGCTGGCCATATTTTCTGAGTTCTTGGGCAAGGAATCCCCCTCACAAAGGTTTCAGTCTCCAACATGAACTCCCAGCTCTCCTGACAGGGCTCTGTCTTCAATCAGCAGCAACTACACTGAGCTATGATAAGATGGCTTATAATGAATGTATGCACCTGAACACACACACAACTTGCAAAACTTCAGGAAAACCTGGACACAGGACTGAAGGCTCCATCCCACTCAATACTCTTTGGAACCTTCAAGCTTCCAGCCCTAATCTAGAAGGACCAAATCCATAGAAAACTTAAGCCGTAGTTTTATCTGCTCACAAAACATCTTCTGGAGCCTCTCATAGTGACTGTTTGAGAGTCCTGTGTCCTATTTAAACCCATACCACTCCTGAAAATGTAATGTCAAAATATCAAATATAAGGGATACATTTGTTATCAAATATTTGATATTTATTGTACAGTGAATTGAGACTAAAGACAAAAATAATGCAGATATATAAGATAAAAAGTATATTCAGAACCATATTACTTATCAAAGATAGATTTATTGACAAAAGGTTAAAAGTCAGTGTATAAGCAAACTACAAAAAAAAGTCAACAGATAGGAAGTAGAGGATGCTATTCATCTTGCCTCTGGCTGTGACAAGCATCATCAAAGTTGCTTATTGTGTTGGTGTTCAATCCCCCACAATCAATAATGTATATGGCTTGGTTTTGATTCCATCATCTTGTGTATTATTTATTTCATTTGTTTGGTGTTACACATAGAAATCTATATGATACAAGACATAAGCACAATCATTGCAAGCCATGAATCATTCAGCTCACTCAGAAAAGCACAAGACTGATGTACTTAGTGGTATTACATATATTATCAATATATCTATATTTTAAGGAGGAGTAAGTGAAAAAGAAAAAAACGCAATATGAGGCTCTTACTCAGTTAGGATTCATCTTATTAAACAGCATCAACCACTGCTTTCACCCTTGCATATTGCAGAATATTACAATATAAATGTATATGGTGTTTACCAAGTGAGGAGTGAGGAGATGTAGTATTGTTTGATATTTTACTAAATAGTGTGCTGGCTTTTCATGCAAATTATAATGTAGTAAAAATGGTAACTTCAATTAGACTAAGGCTTCTTTTATAATTATCTAATGTTTTCCATTATCACTATACTGCAGGAGCGATGACACCTGTTTATTCCCATGGACCACTGGACGAAGACTCGTGGTTTCATTTTTTTTATTGTAAAACTTCCTACTGAATGAGGTCATTAGGAAACTGTAGTGTTTAAATAGCCACTGAAATCACTGAGAATTAAAAGTGGCTCCGTTTTTGTAATAATCTGTATTGGAATTGGTTCGTATATGTTCAGTGTGTTCCATGCTGAATGTTTTTTCCAAAAGCTTATAAAGCATTTGTTGTCACTTTCAGGCTACTTAAAAATATATACAGTGCTGTAAAAACGTATTTGCCCCCTTCCTGAAGTTCCTGACCTCAAGCTCAAGTGCACTTGGGTTATGCAGCAGGGCAATGATCCAAAACACACCAGTAAGTTCACCTCTGAATGGCTCAAAAAAACAAAATGAAGGTTTCGAAGGGGCCTAGTAAAAGTTCAGACTTAAATCCAATTGAGATGCTGTGGAATGACCTTAACCTCCTTGGCGGTGTTCCCGAGTGTAGCTCGGGGTAGAATTTCTATACCAAGAACGGTAACCCCGAGCTACACTCGGGCTTACTATGCAGCGTTCTCTGGGGGTCCCTGCAGCATTTACCTTGTCCTTCGCTCCCACGATGTGTCCCCTGCAGCGTCCCCGTCCATCTCCTCCGGCGGATGCCGGCATCTGACTTCCGTGTTCCGGTCCCCGTGACATCGGAACGTTCGGGCGGCGGAACCGGCGGGAAATTTGAAATTTTTAAAAAATGACATTTTTGCTGTCATTGCTTTTTCACTGCATTTCACATACATTGTGTCCCCACTGCTTTGTCCAGCGCCCTGCCTGCATTTTGACTGTTCTTTCTGCCTGGAAACTTAGAAAAGTCCATGGCGGCCAAAAAGCGTCCCTTTACATCAAAAGCGGTTTTAGAACAGCGATAGTAAATCAGAACCACTTGCAGAATTGAATGATAATGATTTGTGGGGAAATTCGTCATCAGACACTGAAAACGATTTTGCGACTTTGCTCAGCGATGTGCGAATTTGCCTCTGTATTTCAAATTTCAGTGTTTTTGGTTTGATTATATTATTGAATTAAATTTATTATTATTATATTATTATTTGTTATGATTATTTATTAAATTATAATTTATGATTTCGTGTTTCAAGTTTTATCATATCCGGAATGTTTAATAGACTCTTTTTCGGATAGATTTCAGTGAGTTATTCCTAAAAATTACAGCCTACAATTAAAAACTACATATTTCCATGCAAAAAAATGGTACCTCTTTCAGCACAAAATTCCTGACATGATCATACCGCCAGGGAGGTTAAAAGGGCTGTTCACGCTGGAAACTCTCCAATGTGGCTGAATTAAAATAATTCTGCAAACAAGAGTGGGCCAAAATGCTTCCACAGGGATGTGAAAGACTCATTGCCAGTTATCTCAAACGCTTGTTTGCAGTTACTCTAAAAAGCCTCTAATAAAACCTCCAAATAGATAATAGAAGCAGGGTGTAGCGCTACACCCTGCTTTTATTAGCTTGATTGCAGTTGTTGCCACCAAGGGTGGAACACCCACTTATTAAGTTTAGGGGGCAATTACTTTTTCACATAGGACCAGGCAGGTTTGGACATTTTTCCCCCTTAATAAATGAAATCATCATTTAAAAACTGCATTTTGTAGTTACTCGACTATCTTTTTGTAATATGTACATTTGTTTGATTATCTGAATCCTTTAAGTGGAACATATATGCAAAAAATAAAAAAAATCAGGAAGGGGCAAATACTTTTCACAGCACTGTATATACATATACATTATATTGCCAAACGTATTGGGACACTATCCAAATCATTGGATTCAGGTGTTCCAATCACCTTCATGGCCACAGGTGTATAAAATCAAGTACCTAGGCATGCAGACTGCTTCTACAAACATTTGTAAAAGAATGGGTCACTCTCAGGAGCTCAGTGAATGCAAGCGTGGTACCGTGATAGGTTGCAACCTGTGCAATAAATCCATCCATGAAATTTCCTTGCTACTAAATATTCCACGGTCAAGGTGGAAGCAACTGGGAACAACAGCAACTCAACCACAAAGTGTTAGGCCATGTAAAATGACAGAGCAGGGTCAGCGCATGCTGAAGCGCATAGTGCGCAGAAGTCGCCAACTGTCTGCAGAGTCAATAGCTAAATACCTCCAAACTTCATGCGGCCTTCAGATTAGCACAACAGTGCATAGAGAGCTTCATGGAATGGGTTTCCATGGCCTTACATCACCAAGTGCAATGCAAAGCTGGACTCTAGAGCAGAGGAGATGTGTTCTCTGTCTGGTAATCCTATGGATGTGTCTGAGTTTGGCGGTTGTCAGGAGAACGGTACTTTCCTGACTGCATTGTGCCAATTATAAAGTTTGGTGGAGGTGGGATTATGGCGTGGGGTTGTTTTTCAGGGGTTGGGCTTGGCCCCTTAGTTCCAGTTAAGGTAACTCTTAAGGCATCAGCATACCAAGACATTTTGAACAATTTCATGCTCCCAACTTTGTGGAACAGTTTGGGGATGGCCCCTTCCTGTTCCAACATGACTGTGCACCAGTGCACAAAGCAAGATCGTTAAAGACATGGATGAACGAGTCTGGGGTGGAGGAACTTGACTGGCCTGCACAGAGCCCTGACCTCAACCCAATAGAACTAGAGTGGAGACTGCAAGCCAGGTCTTCTTATGCGACATTAGTGCCTGACCTCATAAATGCGCTTCTGGAAGAATGGTCAAACATTCCCATAGACACACTCCTAAACCTTGTGGACATCCTTCCCAGAAGAGTTGAAGCTGTTATAGCTGCAAAGGTAGAGGCAACTCAAAATTGAACCTTAACCTCTTGACGCCGACGTCACACAAATATGCGGCCTCATGGACCTGGGCTTTTTTCCGTGGGGCCGCATATTTGCGTACCTGTCTTTGTGCTGGGAGCGCGCCGCTTGGCGCGCTCCCAGCACCAAGACCGCGGTGTCACTGAGAGCCCCGGGTCCCGTTCTAACGATCGGGACCCGGGACTCCCGATTCCGGGTCACGTGATAGCCTCTGATTGGCTATCACAGTGATCAATCACTGTGCAGCCCGGCCCCCTTGTTTTCTCTCTCTCTATGAATGGAGAAGAGAGATACATTGTATCTCTCGAACTCCTGACATAGAGAGATAAAAAAAAAGTTTGTAAAGAAAAAAAAAAAGATAAATAAATATTAAAAAATAAAAGAAAAAATAAAGAAAAATACCTAGATCAAGGTTTGATCTAGTTCAGTACCAGGGTTAGTGTTTGGGTCAAGGTCAGGGTCAAAGGTCAGGGTCAAGGGCAAAGGTCAGGGTCAAAGGTCAGGATTTAAAAAAAAATTGGAATCAGTGTCAGTTAGTGTTAATGTCAATGTCAGTGACAGTGTGTTTTATGTAAAAAAAAAATAAAAAAAAAAGACGAAAACAAAATGCGCACTGTTGTTTCTGGACTGTACTACGGGTACAAACAACAAATAACATACACATATATGGTATCGCTGCGATCGTCAAGAACTGGAGAATGTATTTTGGGTTGTTCTTTGGTGGTAGGTTATGGTCGTAACAAGAAACACACAGTTAAATTAAAAAAAATGATTTTTTTTACTATTTTGGCCCAGTTTTCCTTTATTAATAAAAAAAAAATTAGGAGCTATCCATTACCATTTACCACCAAATGAAAGCCCAATTTGTCCTGAAAAAAACAAGGTATAATCCACCTGGATGTACAAAGTAGTTGTGACGATATGTACAGTTTTACTAACACGTCAACGTTGCAGAATTGTGCTTAGGCATTTAGATTTGTTTTACCCTTAGGCGTGAAGGGGTTAAAGCAGAGTTCCACCTCAAAAAAAAATAAAAGTCAGCAGCAAAAAAAACTGTAACTTTTATTCCTCGCTCCAGCTGTGTCCTCACCACCGCTGGTTTCACTAGCCGTCTTCTCTCCCTGGTGCCGGCATATTCAGTGTGGGCACCTGGCTGTGACAGCTTGCGGCTTCACAATCGGGTGCCCACTGCGCATGCGTGAGAAGCGCTGTGCTTTGTGAATGGCCTCGTACTCTTCTGGGACCTGTCACGTGTCCCAGAAGACTTTGGGGAAGGGGGGGGCAACTTCCGCTTCCAATCGCCTTAGTGATTACAGCGGAAGTGGGAACAGGTACCTGTCAAATTCGGGTACCCACTCCTCCCCGCTCCACAAAGGTGCCAATCCTTAATGGGGAGCGGGGGACAAAACATTAAAATGGAACTTCTCCTTTTGGGTGGAGCTCAGCTTTAAGAACTAAGACTGGGATGCCATTAAAGTTCATGTGCTTGTAAAGGCAGGTGTCCCAATACTTTCGGCAATATAGTATATATATACTATATATATACTATATACAGTGGATATAAAATGTCTACACACCGCTGTTAAAATGTCAGGTTTATGTGATGGAAAAAAAATAGACAAAGATAAATAACTTCATAACTTTTTCCACCTTTAATGTAAACTATAAACTGTACGACTTAGTTGAACAACAAACTGAAATATTTTAGGTGGAGGGAAGTAAAAATAAAAAACTACAATAGTACGGTTGCATAAGTGTGCACACCCTCTTATAACTGGGGAAGTAGCTGTGTTCAGAATTAAGCAATCACATTCAAAATCATGTTACATAGGAGTTATTACACACATGCCATCATTTAAAGTGCCTCTGATTAACCCCAAATAAAGTTCAGCTGTTCTAGTAGGTCTTTCCTGACATTTTCTTAGTCACATCCTACAGCAAAAGCCATGGTCTGCAGAGAGCTTCTAAAGCATCACAGGGATCTCATTGTTAAAAGGTATCAATCAGGAGAAGGGTGCAAAAGAATTTCCAAGGCATTAGATATACCATGGCACACAGTGCCATATTTTAATTTTTTTTGTCAATCATACACTCCAGCACACACTGTCTAATACCATTTAAAGCAAATATACATGTCTTATTACTTTTCTCTTGCTGTTACTGGCAAGCGCCGCTCGTGTTGTGAATTGTCATTTCAGAAAGTTCTAAAACTAAAGTAACCAGCAGTTCTTCCAGCAGTTCAATTAACTGTCAGTCTCCATGCCCATTACATGGCGACCTCCATTCAACCAAACTAGCCAAAAACTAAACTAGATTTCAGACTTTTGGTTGCTAAACAACAGATTCACCAAAGCTCCACAGCCATTCTCCTAACAAAACCTAAACAGGTAGAGCACTATTCTACCACATACTTTTAACCCATCAAATAAATAATTAAAGGGTTAGTTAACCTTGTCAGAACAGGTGAGCACCCTACATCCTCCCACTTTCAAATCCCAGCCGTCCAGGGACTTCAAATATTTCTCCCTTCTGCATTGCTTCCATGACAGATCAGAGCGATGCTATGTGTCAGCACTGACCAATCAGAATAGCTCTACTCCAATGCAGAAAGAAGGGGCAGAAGAGCTGGGATTTAAAATCCCCAGACTGCTCAAGTGGCTGCCTGTGCACTGACAGCTCATCACCCATGGAGACGGGGGGGGGGGGGCTTTAGAGTGTTAGTTCACCTTTTAATTATTTTTCTGAAAAGGTTTATGTACACTTTGATAGTGGAATACTACCAAGGTTCTCACTCTTCAGTAAACTTTAACAGTGCCATCATTGACCTTCTATACATTTTATTATTTTAGAGTTGGGATAATCATCTTCTGTTGATTAATATATAACTGCCTAGGTAATCACATGATGCATACTTTAGTATATGACATCATACACCAAATCTGTTTGATATATAAAACTAAAAGGAGTCTGTATGTTAACAAATAGCTGTTTGAATATAGCTGGTAATAAATCACAAAATTTAAAACTATGTTTGTTACAGGCTGAAATTATGCACATCCTAAAGATTCAATTATTGGGATATCATCCTAGTGTTTACAACAATCTGTAAAAACCAGATGCATTTTAGACCAATGGGCAATATTAGGGCAATTAAGTATGACAGAGCTTCTTTCTGTTTTAATGTGCCTTCCCAAGATAAATATTCCATTATCTCTCTGAAAGTACCATCTTCCATTATTAAGACTTGTTCAGGCTTTTTTAATATAACAATTTTATTGTAATCTAGATTTAATAGTACAACCAGCACAACCTGAAAGGCAGTGTCTTAAAAAATAACAGTAGCTTGTCTGTGGATAGATAGATTTAATGTAATTGTATTACCCTATCCACTTAAATATGAGACTAACATAAGCAATTGTAGGAGAATCAGTGGCAAATTAAATTCTAATGGGACCTGGGTGGTACTGAAGCCTGAAGCTTCCATGACAAAGCATTATTTTTCATACATGATCATTCAATAAATTGCATATTTAAGTTGAAGTTAATATTTAAGGTTAGGTTAAATATGAATATACACATAAAATTGTGATTGTTCATAAAGCAACATTTAAACAAATGAAGATCCTGTTTATCCAATATATCCATCCACTGTGAAATGATATCTAAACCTACAACTTTTTTCCAGTTTGATATGGAACAATGAATGGTTAAAGACCCTGTCAGGTTTGTTTTACATCTCTGTCCCATTGCAGATATTTTCCTTTATTTCCTGCCCTTAGACACTACAGGAAGTGAGATAAAATATCTCCAGAATAAGGAAATTCTACTCTTAGACGTTTGTAACAGGACAAATTTCCCCTCTATTTCTGTTCTGGTGATACATCTTGGATTTTCCCTTACTTTTTACACAGATAACCATGTTAAGTGTTCGTATTTGCAAATGCCTTTTCTCCCTCAGAGCTTATCATTTTATTTCCAAGCAGTACCCATGTAATTTTTTCTCAGAGAGCAAATCGAAAAAATACTGGTGTAGTCTCAAATCCACTATTGTACATGTTCACTGCAAATATTGTCACCTGAGAATTTAGTATATGGAGAATCCTTTAACAATTTAAAAATTAAACACATGGACAGACTGATACTAAAATTATCCCTAGCATATAAAGAACACTAGACTATGCTATATGTGTAAATGGCAAACCTTGGACAAGCTTCGTAGAAAAAAATAAGCACTGTCATCATTAACTTTTTGATTTGATATGGAAAGATCTGATAGGCGATGAGCAAGCCATTGAAGTTTGCACCAATCCACAAAGACAAACAGATTAAAAGACTGCCAACAGTCATTCTTCTCCTATTATCTTTATTACATTACTATTTGTAATGCTGTGGAAGCACCTCCATTCTATTTTTTGCAGTCCAGTGTGATTTAGGCATGTCCATACCTACACATTGCTGCTGTATAAATACTGTGTGAGATCTTTGTACTCTTATGAGTAAAATATGAATGTCTGGATATATGCCAAGACTGAGTAAGATCTGAATAATTGACCAAATTCTAGCACTTCTTTAAGACCAGGACAAAGAGAGCATGCTGATTTTATATGTAGTGACAATAAAATGTCAACCTAAGGGCAGATGATATATTTTACGTCAGTATTTTTAGTGCATTATCAACTGCTACATTGTATTCAATGACCCCAACTCCATAAATTGTTTCCCTTCTGTATCAGGGTCACAATGAAGTCTCTTAAATTTATTTTTGGGACTCTGCCTGTGTGATTATCAATAAAGGATCATGGTCAATAAATATTATTAAAAATAAAATTAAATTCCTTTCAACAAAATTGTGTCATTTGTATGAATAAAACACCAACAATTATAGCTTTTTCTGATCTAGAAAAATAATTTTCTCCATCAAAAACATACCTACAGAATCCAATGCAATGAATATCTGCAGTGAAACACATTATTTAACACGTGGACTTTTAGAGGGTTGGATCGATTTTTTTCACAGAAAAAAAAAAATTCTCACTACAGCACCCAGCATATTCACTATTGACTGGCTACACATATTTCACTCCTGTGTATAGAAATGTATGATTTTCTTCAGTGAAAATATTGTTCATTTGTGATGTAATACATTTTTGCTTTTGCCAGTTAGCATCAACATAAAAAATTTGGACTGGTTAATTGTTACTCAAATTATGATAATAAAGATTAATAAAAAAAGTTATATATTTTCAGGATGCAACAATACCATGAGAAATCATCACAGACACTCAAGTTGTTGGAGATGTTTCATGATAAGCATTAGTATCTTACACCTGTAAGGGGTCAATATGTTGGTAATGACAATTCTGTAGCGTTATAAACTTCCAATTTTGGACTTGGAATAGAGATCGATGATGAAAAAAAACTCTTTAAAATAAGAGCAAACCTTTTTTTTTAGCCATGACTGGCTTTAGAGAGATTCAGTGTCTGATTGACTCAGAAGACTCAAACTGCCAAGGAAATCAAGGAAATATTTCTGTCACTGTAGTATAAAATGCACAACCCAAATATTTAACTAGGTAGAGAACATAGATGCAACATTATTTGTACCTGGCATAAGGAATGGTTTAATTTTCTGTCAGAACTATGGGTGCAAAAAAAGGTTCTCATCAAATTCACTTATGTTCAGTCTAGGGATGAGCAAATGTGCCTCCGTTTGGTTTGTGGGGTGTTTATTGAACTGACTGTAAAGTCCAAAATGTGTGAAGTCTATATGTGTTTGAATCCTAAAAATAATTTTTGGCAATTTTAGAGATTTTAGAGATTGTTAGGCAAGAGATTGTTAAAGTGGTATTTAAAATGATAAAACAGGCCTCCAGGTAGTTTATGTCATGACTTACCTGTCAAACAAAGCCCTCCAGTGCTGAGCTGGAACCACTCCCATTGCTCCCAGGGGCTTCCATCTGGTCTTCCTTCTGGGTTCACTCACCAATCAATGGCTGGGCCCCAATAATATCACTCCTGCACATGCGTATGGAAGTCACATCATCACACACAGAGCAGTGCTGTAAATGCACAATGAGTATATAAAATTTATATAAAGAAAAGAGGATCCTGTTCGAAAATGAGTCACCATGGCAATCATACTGATGAGTCCTTTTTCTTCTGCAGTACGGTCATGTAGGAGGTGTCCATACTGACAGATGACAAGTGAGTGTACCTGCTACAAGTGATTTTATATTACTAAATAAACTGTTTTATTGCACTAGAGAGATGCATTTCCTTTTCCTCTTTTGTTTCTTAAATTAAAAGTCAAAAACTTTTTTAGTCAAACACATGTAAAAATTGTGCACAGAACAGGGTATGTCTCTAGAGAAACACATTGTCCAAGATTAACAGTTCATGTAATAAAAAGCAGTACTGGAAGGCAGCTCCTTAGAGACATGAAGGAATCTCTACAGTAACGAGAAAAACAAACAAGGGCGCCACTCTGAGCAGCATTAAAAACATAATGATTTTATTAAATAGCAGAACCGGCAATTCACATTTATCAAGGAAGAAAGTGCTTAGCATATCCTGACAGATTGGTAAGGCCCGGGACATCCAGGGAGAACCGCTGCTCCAACCGAGAGCAGAGTTGCTCTGCTAGGAATGAGTTGCCAATTGTGATGTTTAATAAAATCTTTATATTTTTAATGCTGAACTCAGAGTTGCACCCTTGTTTGTATTGCCCAAAATTTTTTTTGAACAAAGTCTGTTACCCTTAGTAGACAAAAACATGAATCTATCCACATGCTCATTATTATAGTAATGAAATTGCTGTAACAAAGCCATGATAGCTCCTGTAAAGAACAGCTGATTTGATCACAGTAATCTAGTCATAATAAGAGTATAGCAACTTCACCCAGGATTTCAGGAGGGCATGCTGTCATAGCAGTAAGTGTGTTCAGAGTCACATCACAGCTGCTGGCATGAGTGAAGCTGATTACAGCAAGTAGCTGAATTGAGGGCCTTGACAGAACACTACATGCCCTGACACATTTTTACAGATGAGCAGCTTCCTGAGAGGGTGTGACAATAGTCAGATATATTATACATTTCCTGCAAAGTACATACTGTACACAGATTATTTAGGCCATAATTGAAGATGTAGAGATGAGGCAGTTTTTTTTTCAAGAAATAAAAATTAAAGTACATTATCACAGACAACAGCCAGATATATTTTACAGTAGCTACACAGTAGGTAGGTAGATTTATTAGGCCACAATATAAGAGGAAGAGATGAAGCAGGTTTAATGAAAAAATAAACTTTTTTTTTTTTTCAGACAATTGCCAGAAATATTGTACAGCCACTATGCAGTTAATAAGCAGATGTGTTAGGCTGCAATATAAAAGGGAGAGACAAAAATAGCTTTATCATGAACAAAAATTTGGGTGTATAATTTTATAGACAATAGCTAGAAATACTGTACAGTCGATGCACAGTATGTAAGAAGCTTTATTAGGCTGAAATTTAAGAGGGAGAGATGAGGTAGGTATTTTCCATGTCACGAACTGGGAATCCACTCCCACCAGTGGCAGAATGGCTGACCAGGACCAGTTGTGGCAGCTGGGTGTCTCCTCATCTGGTGATGATGAGAGGAGAAAAGAGCCAAAACACAAAATCTAAGGTTCTGCTTGGTAGTCACCAGAGGTCCTAGAGGTGGAGATATTACACTGCAGGTTGCAGTCCTCCAACTCACCGGAGCAGACCACAAGAGTAGCCTGTGTGCAAGAATCAGTACAAGCACTGGTAACATAGGAATAATAGCAAAAATGCATGGGAAAACACAAAGGCACAGATGAGAAACACAGGCTGGAGTACACAGGTGCTGTTAATTAGAGGCTATCAGAAACTCACAGGGAAGCACATTGGTGCAGAGAAGCAGGCAGCTGAGTGCAGAAAGAGACATGTTGGTCTGAGCCCTCCAAAAATAAATGTGAATGTGGTTTAGCCAATGAGGTCTGAAATAAACTGTAGAAATGTTAAATTTATTGTGTGTACCATATTACTTCTATTGTGATCTTTAAAAAAATATATATAATCAATTTTATAGCTCCAATGCTAAATGGGGGATCTAGTTTTAAAAATAAGGCCCATCAGTAATTGTAGAAATAATATTTATGCAGTGCAGGGGTGGACTGACCATTTGGAAACTCGACAATGCCCAAGGGCTGGGGTCAGTAGGGGGCCCCATGAGATGCCCCTGGTACCTTTTTCATAGGCTTTTTTGAGTTTGGGCAAGGACACAGGGGCCCCATGATCCCCTATTTCCCGGGGGCCCCATGAGTTGTCAGTCCGCCCCTGATGCAGTGTTAAAAATATTATTTTATTTTGTATATTTGACCTGAACAGCTGTATGTGTTGATTCAACTTTAACACCTCCCTGCCTACTCTGATAGCTGAAATGCTGTCTATGTACTTTGAACAAAATGTCTTCTTTTTTTGTCATTTATACATTTATATGGTGATTTCCAGGATGAAATCTGCATGTTGTGTGTGCTTTTTTACAATGTACTAAAACTGATTCATTGCTGATTGTGCAGTATTTCTGGCTGTTTTTGTTGACATAATGTACTATACCTCTAATTTCTTCATAAAAAGTGCCTTGTATCTCTCTATTCAAATGCAGCCTGCTCACCATATAAACTTGTTTAGTAGTGTGTCTGTGGCATATTTCTAGATCTTTTCTGTGGCATAACCCATTGTAAATTTTATATCAATTTAAAATCTGCCTCCTGTCTACCTCTTGAAATGCAGCCTTATCAATGTCTTTCATTGTTGTACAGTGTGTCTGTGCAATAGTTCTGGCTTTTGTCTCTGACATAATCCACTGTAATGTTTATTTTATGATAAAATTCACCTGTCTTTCTCTCTCCTATATAGTGGCCTAGTAAAATGTTTCTGGCACTTCTTTCTGACATAATCCACTATCATGTTTGTTTCTTGGTAAAAAGTGACTTGTCTCTGTTCAAATGGGGTCTATTTAAAATGTTTACATGATGTGCAGGGTGCCTGTACTAATTTCTGTTTCTTGTGTCTGACATAACAAACTGTAATTTTTTTTTTATGATAAAAGATGCTTAATCATGGTTCTGCCTCTTCTATTGTGGCAAATAGCCACAGCCACAGCCACAGTCTTAGCAAAGAAAAAGTCTGTTTCCCATCACTATGCTGCAGAGGTGGATCCTTGCTCTCTGTGTGGAAGCAGCAGTTCTTCTGCAGGAGTTCAACACACCCTCTGCTGAACCAGACCTATAGCTTTGCAGTCAACAAAATTCATGTTGCCTGTTGATGGGACAGCTCAAGCTCAGACTCATCTGGGAGTGTGTCAGACCTCTGCAGAGACAACACTGCTTCTACACTTGAAGCAAAGGTTCTTTTCTACATTATGCTGGCAGGGCTTTTCTACTCAGCTTTTGACTTCTTTCTAAGGAAAACCAACTGTAATACTTTTTGAACTTTTTGTTTTGATGCATCTGGAATTTATTTAGCCCATTTTAAGACTAAAAATGCAATAAACTGAGCTAGTTATTCAGTTAAATTATCCTCTCATCTTACATTTTGCAGCTTTATCAGTATACTGTATATTAGCCAACTTAGTAACCACAATATATTCTTCCTTTTTAACCCTATGCAATTTTCTACTGCCACTAACCTTATAATTCTGTAGAGAACCCTTAACAATTTAATAAACTTTGTTCTATGTTATGTGTGCAAAATAGATTACTTGCTTCCAAATCCTGGATTAGAGTAGTCAACGCATTAAAATGATTTATGATAGATTGCCATAAGTTACCAAGGTTTTAAATATCTCTTTTTCTGGATTCACACATGTGCGGTATGGATTGAAGCTCAGGTTTTACAGATAATTGACACAGTAGTTGTTCATGGTTCAGGTCAGATTTACCTTAGGTTCAGGACAGGTTTAGATCAGGTTCAGATCAGGATTTTATCCTTTTCACAACTGATGACATGTGCAGTTTAGAAACGGTTCTTATAGAAGTCAATAGCCTGTAATCCGCACCTGAACTGGGCTCTTTTTCAAATCCACATTGAATCCGCACTGTCAGTGCACCAGACACATGTGAACAAGCACTATAGGATTCATTGTTATTTTGCATGTTCAAACCGCGTACAATATGCATATATGTGAACCGGCACTAAATATTTCTGTTTTTATTGTTGTCATTATTATGAACCATCCTTTATTTTCTTTTGCTATATTACTAACTAATGAAACTGTAACAGAAACGTGCTTTTCTTATGAGTATATGCTATGGCACAGGGAATGGCTTCTATTAATTGAGGGTTTGATTTGCTAAAGAAGTATACAAGGTTCACTTAACAAATTTTTTACCTAGCTTACCAAGTAAAGTGAAGATGCATTAATTTGAAGATACATTTATTTCCAATTATTCAGTCATATGCAATGCTTAATTTTTTTTAATTTTTTGCTACACTGCATGAGCATATTCTTTGCTTGCTAAATCTATTGTATTAACCTCAGTGTTTCATTGATTCCTTTTAACAAGGGCACATACATAAACAGATTAGCACTCTTGTGACTAGAAGGTGCACCATAACAAAGAAAGGAAAGGTAGCTTCTTCCACTTTTATAGCATAATTTAATTGTGTCTTTGTCCCTAGGTTTGGTGCTTATTCTAACACTGTACTAGCACTGATTGGGAAACTTTAGCTACATACTGGCAGACACGCTAGGTCTTTTTAACCTTTACCAGAGATTTTAATGTATCAGGAATTCCAGAAAAGGGATCATGTATTTATGGTTGTAATAAATAGCCTTTAGTGTGTGTGCTGTTATGATTGAAATGAATCATTTTCATTTTGTTGCTACTGTATAATTTATAATAATGGATGAAATCAATATGTGCTATATGGTAAAGTCTTTTGGAACTGCTTTGTGTAAGATAGTTTGCACCCTATGTGACCAAATGGTTGGGCTTTATCATAGCTAGGACATAACTCTAATTCTAATGAATATATGGTTCATTCTTATTTTCATAGGCCTTAAAATAAAATTAGGTAACCTTGATAAAAAGAAAAAGAGCAGACAAATCTAATGCTGCCACTAGATGATGTTCTTCAAATGACCATACAGGATTTGGCACAAAAGGAAGTTCCTTGGGGAAGTAATTCCATGGACAACAGCTGTAAAGCAACATGACGATCTTCCAATTTGATATGAACAAATTGATAATCCATGCTATTGATATCCATATTGATGTATTGTGACTCCTGGCATGATTTCCATTCAATAAGCAGCAAATAAACTTAGACTCAACCCAATAAACCTCAGTGGTTGAACAGGTACAATTTGTTCACTCTTTCAATTTAAACATGTAGTTTTCCAATCTATCCCAAATGATCTGCAATATATCTTAAACCTTTTTCGTTTACCCAAATAATGGTTGAAAGAATAAAACATACTGCAAAAAATCAAATATGCATAAACAATATACAGCATTATAGGTTAACATGAGAAACATACTAAATAAATCATTGGCTGTAATTGAAAGTTTAATTTGTATTTCAATTGGAAGTAATAATAAGTGTTGGATGTACATGATGGTTCCCCTTTTGTCATAGTCATTGAAACAGTGATAGCACTCTTTAGCACTATTCAAATGACAATAAAAATCAGGGTATCTTTTCAAAAAAGTGTGATAAGACAAAATATGTATATATACATAAACCTACAGTACTTGTACAGAAATAAAAACATATAAATAATATGTGTTCTGCAGAAAAGTGTAACCTAATGATCTCTGAAACCTATAACTTCAGGCTAAGAAGAGAATGACTGAAATGGTTGCCAATAAGATTACTGGAAAAAGTAAACAATGCGTACAGTACATACAAAAAAAAAAAAAAATATATATATATATACATATATATAGTGCTCAGCATAAATGAGTACACCGCAACAGATCTGTTAGGAAACCTTTCCTTTCAGAATTAACATTTTCTATGGTACACTATATTACAAATACTCCCACAAATGTGGGCCATTGATTGCAAGCAAGATTTGTTAATTTGCACACACAAAAAAGTATTTTTCCTAACAAATTCATCCAATACCATGTTGCAAGAATGAATACACTCCAATGAAAGTCTTAGGAGCAAAGATAAATTTTAGACAACAAAATCCTAATTAACAAGCATTCAACTATAGATGAGTCTAATTATTTATTAAACAGGTGTCCAACAGACAGTTGTTTATATAAGGGTGTTACTTAACAAAGAAAACCCTTTTCCATTTCATGGTGTCAGCAATGGCACCACATGGAAGAGAAATGTCACAAGGCCTGAAAAAGAAAATAATTTCTTTACACAAGAAAGGTGAAGGCTACAAGAAGATCAGCAAAGCTTTACTTATCAGTCAAAATACTGTAGCAAAAGTGATACAAAAATAACAAAGATGGAACTGCAACCATCTCACAGAGATGTCCAGGCAGTCCACAGAAGTTAACACCTTGATAGGAACATTCTCTGATGAGAAAGGTTGAAGAAAATCACCATGCACGTTCATTGCAGTTAGCTAATGAAGTAGAAAGCCAACCTGGGGTGATCGGGTACCATGACACAATACGGGGTACACTGCAGAGGAATGGCATGCATGGATGTCGTCCATGAAGGAAGCGTCTCTTAAAGCCCATGCACAAAAAGCCCACCTAGAATTTGCATGGGCCCATGCTGAAAAAGAAGACTACTGGGACTCTGTACTCTGGAGTGACGAGACCAAGATAAATGTTTTTGGTACTGATGGCTTCAAAACTGTATGGCATCCCAAAGGTGAGGAGTACCAAGGAAAATGCATAGTGCCTACAGTGAAACATGGTGCTGGCCTATTGTTCTATTGAGGGGCTGCATGAGTACTGCTGGTGTCGGGGAGCTGCATTTCTTTGATGGTATCATGAATTCACAGATGTACTGCTCTATATAGAAAGAGAAGATGCTACCATCACTCCATGCCCTTGGTCGTCATGTACTTTTCCAACATGACAATGATCCAAAACACACATCTAAGGCCACTGTTGCATTTCTGAAGAACAGGGTACAAGTGATTCAGTGGCCAAGTATGTCTCTTGATCTGAACCCAATCAAACACCTATGGGAATCCTCAAGAGACAAGTTGAGCATCACTCTTCATGCACTATTCAGGCTCTAAAAGAGGTCATTCTTGAAGAATGGAAAAAAAAGATAGATGTTGCAAATGTCACCAACTGTTCATTCCATGTCTAGAAGACTTGGTGCTGTCCTTACAAATCATGGAGGTCATAAAAAAAAAATACTAGATGTAGTAGTTTTTGTTGTGGGGTGTATTCATTTTTGTATCAATTAATTTGAGTAAAACTGAAGATTTTGTAATCTAAGTTATATTATTAACCTTAATTTAATGTAATGAGCTAAACAAATGTTCAATAAAACTCAGTTTTGTCAAACGTTTGAACATTGTTCTTGTGTTCATTGAGATATTGATTAATACCTTACTTTTCAAAAGGGGTGTACTCATTTATGCTGAGCACTGTATATATATATATATATATATATATATATATATATATATATATATATATAGTTATACGAGGAGTGTTCAAGTCAAAACGGGACTTTTGAGTTTATATAATAAAAGAACAAATCTCAAGGAGTTGAACCTGGATTTATTTTTTTTCACATGCTATCCTGCTACATTTATACACTTATCCCAGTGTTTAACTAATCTCTGGAAAGCTTCAGCATAGAAAGATTTGTCAGTTCACATCAACCATCCTAGGACAGCCTGCTTTACCTCTTCATTATTTTGTTCATCGTTCTTACCGAAAGATTTGTATGTTCTGCAATTTCATGACAGGTTATGCATGTATTATCCAGGATCAGATGCTCCATGTGCTGAATGTTCACAGGGATGACTTCTTTGGACTGGGAACCACCATGGCCAGGAACATCACTGATGGACGTATGACCATCTTTGAAACTTTTACACCATTCAAATGTCTTACTGCTGCTGAACGTCTCATCACTGTACTGTACTTGAAGTCTCCTGTTGATATCTGTGGGTTTTATGCCTCAATTCTCAAGAAACTTCATCACCACATGCTGTTTAATGCACACACTAACACTGTTGTCTTCCATCTTGATTAACAGTCTCTGGACTGGCCCGTATCATGTGAGCCACCTATCAGTAATAGGACACACTTGCCACTTACTACTGCGTGTAGTACTGGCATGCTAACATCCCTTTTTATGCCTGAAAAATTTAAATTCCCAGTTTGACTTGAACACCCTTTGTTGTAAAAACAAGACACAGTAAAGATAAAACCTGGGTAAAATGGAAGCTTCTGGTCATGATGTACAGCTATGCCCGTAGCCAGATGTGTTCCAATCTACTAGTGGGTAAGGAAAGTGATAGGAAGATGTAACGATTGTGTTGTAGGATGACTTCTAAAAACACTGTGCTTGTACATAACATACTCCAAAATCCCTCAACTCTAAATGTTGTGCAGTATGCTACATAATCCAGGCAGCTCAACTCAGAACACCGTGCTCCATGTTTTATACTCCATACCACTAAATATGACAAATTATTATGATCTTAGACACAACCACTTAGACCCCATTCACATTTAAGCAAAAGGGAAATCAGAGTGGTCACTCTTCTGTTCTGCTCAGATCAGACTGTACACTTAATGGCAGCAGCAGAAAAGAGGGAGTACTTGACTTTTTCCCATAGAGGATCATTCCTGTAGAATACAGAGGTCAGCAGAACTTCTGTATCAGGTGTAATGTGCCAAATATTAAACTGGTCACACACATTATATTTAAATTGTTTGATCTGGGTTAGATTTACCAGCAGCTATATGATATAGTGTGATCTATTCAAATTAAATTCAACCAGTTAGGTCTTTGCAATGTGTAAAGGTTTGGACAGATAGATTTCAGTGATTATTGACTAATTATAAATCAAATGTTTTCTTGTGTTGGTTTAAACACCCAATCAGATTCAGTTGGAATTTAAATTATTTTATTTCCTCTTATCTGAAATGAGCACTCTTCAATTAGATATAGAACTGACTTTTTCATGCGGTAAGTATGCGGCAAGACTTTACAAGTGGTATTACACTGCAATATACAGTATATAATCATATTTTAAGTATTTTTTTTCAAGTTGCGCCTTATTATATTTATCTAGTGTCTCTGTCCTTTTTGGTCAAATTTTCTTATTGATGGTCTTAAACTTTAATGTGGCATGTCCTTTCTGCCCAGGAACTGCACTTGCTTTAACCGATGGGACTCTGAAACAAGAGAATGATTTTGTTCAACATATGGGGAGTTAATGGCATAATTATCTGCATCTTGGTCATTTAGCACATGAATATTGCTTGTACATAATTCACTGGGGATGAAGGGATAGAAATCTCTGCACGTGCAGAATGAGCTGTTATTTATTGGAAGGCTTTGCATACACCATATGCATGCCTATCCACACTTGTTTTCTTAGCAGATCACAATTGCAAAATGTGTCACCTACTATGACCATATTGAGCAAAAACAAAGTCATTGTAATCAGTAGCTTTTAGCCAAATATTTTCATGTAAAATGATTTGAAAACAGAGTATACTAGTGGTTAGTATGCATCTGTAATTCAGTGAGCATTTTTATAGGACTGCATGATCTGATAGAACTGGTTTCAATATATATATATATATATATATATATATATATATATATATATATTAACCTTACATTGTACATGACCTGTAGTTCTCATGAATTCCAAAAGGCACTCAATACACAAGTTCAACATCACTACATTTTTTTAATCCAGTCTTAGGTCTGCACACTAGTTCTATGAAGGGCAGAATAACCATTAAGAGATTGAACATGAGGTACAATGAATGTATTGTTCAATGTTTTCACTGTCAAACTGAGAAGCAGTGAGCTGTACAAAAGTCATATAAGTCTTCATATAATGCACTTTATTGAAAAATAAGAATACACTGTACTACAGCACAGGGTACCTGAGGTGACATAGCAACATGGCACTATATTTATTTATTATAAGAGGCAGTCATTATACTGCTTTAACCACCTAAAGATTTTTACTAAGTGTGCATCTAGTATGTATTTGGATGATCCAAGTAAATAATTTTAATGATGCAATTCAAAAATCATGCCACTCTGTTGTTAGTGTCATTGGTTGCTGCACACTATGGAAGCAGAAATTTTTATTGCAGTAAAAAATCTACATATTGTGTGATATGTTAATTGCAACTGCACAATATGAATTTTTTGCGTATCATGAAAATCTGGGAAGGTATGATTAATCAGACAGTTAATAGGATGGCACCTCATTATTCTAGGTGCTGGTATTCTTTCTGTAAGATACTGGTATTCCTAATCACTAACTGTACTGAAGAAGCAGACAGCTCTGACATCCTCACATCAGTACACAAACTTCTTCTATCACCTTGACCTGTGTAACCATGAAAAACATATAAATAAATGGAATCTGAGCAAAACATTTTATACAAAAGCACTTACAGTCATTATACAAAGATTAGCACCATCGGTATTACAGTTCACGAGCAGCAAAGGCTATTGCTCTGAAGCAGATTTACTTCATTAATAAAATCAATTTATCATATTTACATAAACACATCAATAATTACATGTGTTTTACATCACTGATATCCAAACTATTTCATTAGAGGTAATAAGGTACACATTGATAAAATATTATACATTTTAACATTACTAGCACAGAAAAGCATGTACTACACATAGCATACTGTACAATTAGATGATTAGTGCATTAAAAAAATAGAAAAAGGATTATAGGTTCCAAAGAACACATTAGTCAGTTGTATTAGTCAGCTCAGCAGTATAATCCACAAGTAAATAGTGATGATGGATGATGTAATCCTATGATGATGCACCAAGTGTCCTCCATCCTCCTCCAGTGTTCCCACCAGTGCTATAAGACTCATTGGCAGCAGTTTCTAGATAGCAGAGAATTTGCTTGGTCACATGTCCTGGTATGCCTTAAAATCCTCACTTGTGTTTGGTAGTCTCACAGTGACCCAGACTGACATCATGTACTGCAAGAAGCACGAACCAATACAATCTGTACAGTCATGGTACTTTACCAGCCACTCCTAAAAACACAACAAGGCTCCACAATTGCAAAAGCTGCAATTTACTAGGGGAATATCTGTTTAATATGCTGCTTGATCTGGCAAGTTTATAGCCTAGCAAATCTGAATACAAATGTTGATGCAAATGAGGATTCATTATTCCTACATCGTCTTTGTGTTTCAGCTTAATGCAGAGTGGTTTCTGTGATAGGCTTCAGGAACGTAGCTTTCAAGACAGCAAGAAATCAGGATGGAGAAAATAGAGAGATAGGAAAGGGTGAGATAAGAATGGAAATGAAGAATAAGAATATTTAGGTATAACATTTCCACAATATAGCAATGCATCCACATTAAAATAGCTGCCGCTTCAATCAATGAGCTTTCCCTGATTATCAGCACTGAATGTGAAAGAGTTAAGCAGTCAAGATATTATAATTGCAGCCAGAACAGTATTTTTTTTTCTTTCAATGATTATACCATATTGTGCCCATCATCCAGAAAGTGTCCTATTTCCCTCCACGTTTCCAAATTCTTTCATAATTACAGACCTCACTGACTATAAGACACTATTCATTCAGATCTGTCCCAAGATTACATATAAATGCAAAACACAAAAATGACCTTCTAATTTTCATTCTTCCGTATAATTCCCCTCTACTGAAAAATTCTCAAGGAACACAAAATTGCTGTTAATAAACTGCACCCTGGAAACAAAAGATACACAGTAGAAATAACATGTATATTTATTAAATTAAATAGCTAAAGGGATTAAAAGAACAGTTTAGTGTTAAATGAAGGAAATTATAGACTGATTACAGAAAGAAAAGATTATTAAAACATGCATTTCATCATGCAGTCCTCAATTGTATCACATCTATCTTCAGATTTGTCCTAACATATAAATACCTGCTCTGGAAAAAAAAATAATGGACTGTTGGCTCGATATCTAAAGGATTTTTGATGTTAAGCATATGCGATAATTCCAAAGTCGATGCTGTAGGCTTGTTTTGTCATCCATAAATAAAGCACATTTGCATCCGTTCAGTCAAATTAACTCCATTAAAATCTGTGGTTATAATTAGCTCCTTCCCCCATCTCGTAGTTAAGATGCTCGGATGCTTGCCGTTTTGATTAAATCCACCATTGTCTTCCAATAGCTGGTACTAATTCTTCCAGGGAAATATTCATTTGAGGTGTTATTTTATTCTGCACTGCTGTTAGTTGTTTAATTTACGCCAAGTCCCTGCAGTGCTTTCCTTAAAGCCATCCTCTTTGTCTTGCCTTTGAAATTTACCAAATCGTACAAGAAATCAATACTTAATTGATTATTCACTTTTCTGCAGCTTCAAACAGCAAGCACACATAAGATCCTGAAGTAGGCACCCTGTCTCCATTGCAGAAGGTTGCTTGGTGGCAAACATGCACAAGCTTCCAATAGTCTACACTTCACGAGCTGTGCAGTGGCGTATGGTGCCAGCCTCCGATAAAGGAAACGAAGATACTCTAATGAAACAGGAAATGTTCCCTTGTGAGACAGATCCATCTTAATGCTTTTAACAAAAAGGGAAAATAGCTGAGGCAGGAGCAAAATGATACATACACTTCTCTTGCAGTTTGTTTTTTTGTTTCCTTGCTTAGTCCTTCCTGACCTTTGGCATGAAGATGGAGTATCTGGAATGCCACTGAAGTCACACTATGGCAAATGGTGGGGGATTGGTACTGTACCTTTGCCACGCAGTAAGGAAGGCAAGAATGGATCATTACGAAATGTAGGACAAATTCAGGCGAGCGAGAGAGAGAAAGCAGAGCCAGAGACAGATGGCGGATCTGGCCAAAAGCCAGAGTCAGTGAAATGAATTGCATTGCTAAATAACTGTACATCATTGATTTTACCACTTGTTGCTGTATGGATTGGAAAAAAAGGCCTTGATGTTGGCAGGAATTTCCAATGTGTCATACCACAAACAACTTCAGATGCATAAGTCACCATACTGATAGCACTACGACAGTAAATGCCTTCTGGGAGCATGCAGGAAGCTTTAGAAAAAACAATGACGGCAATCCAGTCATTTTGTGTAATGAAGAATTGAAGACTGGCTCTCAGACAAGTTGTTATGTGCCGCATATTAATGCATGCTGAGAAGATATCCTCCCCCTTTTCCATGAGTGGCAGCTAGATGAAGACCTTTCTACAGCAGTCATCATGTGAACAGAGCTATGCCAGGCAATACATGTCTGCTACCATACTTAATGTGCCACGTGCCGTGCCATAGAACAACTGGTTGCTGTCTTTATAGACAAAAGCAGATCCCTGGGTTACATGGCTTGGGTGTTTTAAAAACATACACACACACAAAAGGAAAAACAGGAGAAACAGGCTGTTCAATAAAAGCTTCATATAAGGATGAAGGCAGATATTATGGCATGCCCAGGGGGGCTTTGGAAATCAAATACAATGTTTGAGTAGCACAATTTGAAGTACAATCTAAAAAAAAAAAAAAAAAAGCAATTTGAATTGCCAATGAGGCGACACATATCTGCATGCTAATTAGACCTGTGTCAAACTAAGTCTGTAGTCTTCTCTTGATGGTTCGAACACTTATCCAGTGCTGCAGAGATATATTATTATTTTTTCCCCTTCCTGCATAAATTATTAGCTTTGTTCTGCTGATCATTTGCAGCAAACAAACATGAAATGTAAGATCAAAAGGCGATTCTGAAATTAAAATTATTGATTGCTGAAGCCTAGATTCCAGAATCTAATTAGAGGAGGCACAAACAAAAGCTGATATTATTACAGATTGTGCCTGAGCAAGCAGCCAGATAGAACAAGGTCTGTAATTTATCTTTGTTTATGCAGCCAAGGATATTAAAATGTAATTAAAACAGTAAAATGAGATGATCAGAAATAGCCACCTAGTGGCAAGTATATAATTTTAAATGAAAGAATTGTGTAGATAAAATAGTGCATTTTCCAATTACAGTTTGAATATCCAATCAAGATAGTGCTGAACAATTATATCTCTGCCGATACATTATCTTTTAAAGATTTGTACACAATTCTCAAATCAAAAATATAACACCTAATGAATAATACAATGCTTTAATTTACTGGATTTTCCTAGCAGTTGAGGTTTTAATTTTTATTCAACTTTTATGCAAGTATTTTAACACAGGAATAAACATTATAACAGCATATTTTTGTCTAAATTATACATGTTTAGAGCCAGCTTCCTAAATTGAAAACATAAGATTCACACACTCAAGGAATGTCCATTTTATTGTAAAATTACTGAGGATTGGAAGGTTTACCTACTGTAAAAGGATGAGGTGAGTACACCTCTCTTAAGATCCAGGAGGTCATGGGATCTAGGAAGAACCAGCACGGCAAAATGTGTAATCTAAAGAGCCATGGAATATAGACCTAAAATAACATATTACAACATACAGTATACTGGAATATATACAGTATGTATGTCACTGGTGTCTATCAGCATATACTCTAAGCCAGTGATTTCCAATCTGCTGCCCCTTTTCTTGCCTTCATATGACCTTTGGGGCACTGTTATTCCCACTGATACCAATGATGGGGCACTATTCTTTCCACTCACAATAAAGATGGGGCACTATTCTTCCCACTGACATCAACAAAGGGGAACTATTGCTTCCACTGACACCAACGATGGGGCACCATTTCTTCCACTGACATCAACGACGGGGCACTATTCCTCCTCTTACTGACCACAGATCCTTTGTAATTTTTTTACGCTTACTGACCACCAAGCCTAGGACATTGTCAACTTCCACTGATACTGGGGGATTTTCTACTCCCATTGGTCACAACATGGACCTCCTAAAGTCTGAAGGACAGTTTAGACAGTTTGGAGACCCCTGCTCTAAGCCATAATATCAGTAAATGTAAAAAGTGATCCATTGGTTCTTATAATGAGTGTTAAACCAAACCCTGCATGAAAACAAGCAAAATGTCAGTCTCCGGCACATATCCAACTTTCTATTGCTCCCTTCTGCTGTAAGTAAAACAAGTACTGACTTTTGGTAAATATAAAATGACAAGCACTGGCAACCTTGAATTCACAACACTCATTTTTGTTTTAGAGGATTCACTGGCTTTGACAACTGCCTTACATGTTTTATAGGTGAAACAGCCCTGCCACCTCTAATTTTTCAGCCATGTGCTCATATTACATTGTGTATAATAAAAACTTAATAATATAGCATTTACAATTGCGACACAAGTCTTATTGCAATTGAATGTTATTAACAATTACCGTTCCTTTTCAATCTGCAGTGCTGTAATTGCAAGAAGGAACAGGTTTCTCTTAAAGTAAGCCTGGAGAAAAAAGTACAGAATAGAGTTTTGTGTTAGGGTTTGTTTGAAGGAACACCATGGTTTGCATCCTCTTTCATGTTCTTTTATATGCCCAAAAGTGGCTGCTTTAAAGTGTATCTATACCAAAAATGTTTTTTTAGTTTTGTAAGAATGGGGACATTTAGAACCCCTGTCAGTTTTACTGCTTTCCGGAGGCTCTGTTTAGAGAGATTTCCCTTCACTCCCATTTCCGAGGTCCACCTTTTACCAGTCAGAAAGTGAGGGAAATTTTTTAACAGGGAACACACAACAATAAACAGCTGATAAAGGTTCTACTTTACTTTAAAATTTATACTGTACATATATTACTTTGATGTTTTGCTGTTAGAGAGAATTCACCTCACTTCCTATCTCAGAACAACTTTTTTTGCCAGACATAAATTAAGAAATCTTTTTAAAAGAGCTTTTGATGGCAGTAAAACCTGGCTGGAATTCAAATGCTTCTTTATTCTATCCAAAGCTAAAAAATATGTTTTGGCTATATAAACTTCTGATGCCAATCTATATCAAGGAAGGCCACATTTGTTTAAATAAAGAAAGTGGTGTAATATCAGAGTGCTCTTTGAACTAGCCCCATCACCCAATCGCTATGGCAGGGATGTACCATGCACATTACTAAAAGTAATTTTTCAGTATGTGTCTAATGTTGGAAATCACTATGTATACTGAAAGGTACATTCCACTTTAGAGTTTCTTTTTTATATGATATAACATATATAACTGCTAAAGAATATTCATTATGTGCTTATGTGCTGTGCTTATGAGTCATATTGAACATTGTCCATTGCAATGGTATTCCACTTCAATCACCCGTTAACCTCGGACAGGCAGTCCTCTTCAGACTGGAGACATTGCTATAATTAACAATAAACTAACAAGGAGAAGTCGCAAGACATGGTACGTTACCTTTAAAAGAGTTTATTTAGAATATATAAATGCCAAAAACATACTCAAAAGAGCCAAGAAGGTCAAAAACCATGTGGCTCACTCACTCATAGGCAAATGAGCTGACACGTTTCCAGGGCAAGACCCTCTTCCTCAGAGCTTAGCTCTTCTTTGCTCTTAGCTAAGCCTTGAGGAAGAGGGCCACGCCCTTGAAATGAATTAGCTCATTTACCTGGTTGTGAGTGAGGCCCAAGACACGCAGAGCACTTGAATCTTGTTTCCATTGCCATTTTTGGGGTTGGTGTACTCATTGAGGTCTTTAGCCTTTTTGTGAGTGAGTAAGCTTTTGGTGTTTTGATATTGTAAATAAACTTTTTCTAGGTAATGCACCAGGTATTGCGCCCTCTCTTTTGTCTTTTTTTAAATGGAACGTGAATTATGATATCAGTCTGCAGTCACTGATTTCTATGTAAATAATTCAAAATTATCTTCTTTGCAGTATGTAAAATGAAGGCATTCTGTACATTTGGGTTGATTTATTTTATTTATTTATATATATACTGTTTGTTTGTTTTTTAATTTACATTGCACTCAATTGGGTATTCTTTGCAAAGGGCAATTTTAAGGCATTCACTAAGCTAAGGGAAAATCTCTTTGCAAAGTGTAAATTCTCTTGCAATGTGCACAGCCTATTTGCCTTTAGTAAATCAACCCTACTCTTTTAGAACTCTCATTTAAATACATTTTTCCTGTCATTTGTAAATAGCGATTATTTAGAGTCTTCTAGTAAATGTGTTATAGCCCCAATAATAAGACTAATATGTTGGCTGTCATAAATTAGCAAATTGGTCATTATGGAATGGCTTTTTCACTTTTCCAGGTCACGTTGTTACAAACTGTGGATTCAAACCTTGCTCCTGTCACCAAACAAGTCTCCAACATAGACAACCCTTTTAGTAACAACTGTCTAAAAGGGGAGATTCACTTTGGAGAGATTTAGTCTGAAGCAGTAGTTAGGAGTTTTTGATTATTATTAGTAGTAGTCGTAGCACCTTGCTACCTTGTATTTGAGTATTTCAGATATAGAAAATAGGCAGATGAAATCACTTTCAGTAGTGACACCCTTTATGCTATGGTTTTAAGTCTTTTACTTCAGCTAAAAGATAGAGATTGTTCTCAGCTAAGCATGGTAGTGCACTAATTGACAAATGAAGAAAACTAATTATCTGAAGCCTTTTGTAAATATGAACAGTAGGGGACAATCAATGCCAATTAAAAGCACAAGATTAAAAAAAATAATTAAGTTGTAAATAAATACTTATCGAGCCACCAGTACAAGCTACAAGGCATTTTAATATTCATTTTACGATTTTGCCAACACAGCTGTGTGGTCTTTTGCAAGCTGCACTTAAAAAAAGCTAATTAATTATTAATGTGCGGCTAGAGTTCTGCCTTACTACAAAGCATGAAACCATTTTAGTAAATGATGATCTGGTGATAAATACAAGAAATTTCAAGGCGCCACCAGAACATGTTGCCTGCTGCCCATCAATCTGATGGATTACTAATTTCTAGTAAATCAGGCCTAGAGACTAGAAGTTGTAAGGAGATACATGCTTTATAGTGACAGCAGAAACCTCTGCTATCTCAAGCATAAAATCAGAAGCACGCTGGCTTATTTTACCTAGTCACTCAGCTGTTTCTACAATACATGAAATCTGCCATTCACAATTAAGCATTTTTCTGGCCAATTAAAGTATATTTTGCTCATTCAAGTAGACGATCTTATAAAGAAGTTCTGATTTATGAATACTGATGATGTTTTGTTTCTAAAATTAAATCTCGAGAGAGTATTATTATGGCATCAGTGTATATATACCTGCTATTTTGTCGTTATATATTTTGCATATGTTGGACCCCCTGCCTTTAGGGATGGCTTGCCTTATTAATAGCTGTAAAGTCTGCTGTTTAAAAGGCCAGAGAGCAGTTTGCATATAGAAAATGGCTACTGACATGTTTATAGCTTAGAAGTTATATAGATTTAAAAGTATACGTTTAATGTATAATGTAAGATAGCCAATAGTCACAGATTGTTTGCTTATCTTGACTATTTTCTTTCTTTGGAGATTGTAATATTCCTTCTAGATGCCCAATATGGTCAACTTGTCATTGTCTAACCCTATACTATATATGACCTCCAGGACAGCAAACTTTAGCACATTACCTGTTTCATGAGTGGCATGTATTGCTTAGAAGTACTATGTTGCCGGTGGGGAGATGGAGTTTAAATATTGGCTAATAATATTTATATACATTATTATTACTGTTTATGCTATCATAAAACATGTCTGCAGCCTTTTTGATAGCATACTTGGTCAATTGTCACTAGTATGCTGGTGACAAACATGGCATAAAATTAGACCTAAAACCTGTTAATTGCCCACTTGCAATCCACTTCTCCCATATTAATTACACATTCAGAAATAATTTATCCATAATACCTACAAATCTTGCATCTGCATATTTTTCTCTCCTCAAAGATCAAGAGCATAGACTTTGGTTATTCTAAGATTCTGTCAACATTCAAAGTATATTGAGAATCTATTGTGTTTCAAGGATAAGGTTTTTGCCTGTCAAAATACATTTTGTAAGCATGGACATAAAAAAAAGACTGTAAAAAGCAAAGTTTGTGAGTCTGAAGACTTAAACAGCAAGGTCTTTTGTATTAATTGGACTTGTTTTCTCCAAGAAGCAACACTGTAATTAGGAATAGTACATTTAGGACTTTATCAGCAATGGCAATATATTTGGTCAAAAAAATCTTTTTTCCAAATGTTGTAGGTTTAAAGGATGCGTTCACCTTTTGAAGCATGTTACAAATTACACTCATATTTGTAGTATATTGTATGTAATATATATATATATATATATATTACAATATTTAGGGTTCTCCTCTCCCTCCAACCCCCGCAACAGCAGGTGGGGGTATCAGGTCTCATACCAACATCCTGGTTTTGGCTGTGATACATTCTCCCTGTCTGTCTGACCACCTGATCTGTGATTTATGTGGCCAGTCTATGGATGAAGACCAAACCTGATTTAAGCCAGCCAAGCCTGCAGTCTGTCTCAAGCTTGTGATATTGCGTATGTAACACGTGCTCAAGCTCCCTGTTTGTCTGCCCTGCCTGCTAGTCAGTATTCCTTCATTGATTACCTCGAATTGGATATTAACTACTCTCTGAAATCTGCCTGTCTTTTGACCTTGACTATTCTGAACCTTGCCCACCTTGTACCTGGACTGTAATTAAACCCCTCTGCCTGTCTGCTAACTTCAAGTACCTGTTTACTTAGCTCAGTTTGCTCCTGCCCTGGCTCAATAGCATTGTGTATAAGTCCTGGGGGCAACCGAGTACTGGTAGGACTACTTTCTGTATGGAAAAGGGAGCTGCTATAGGTGAAGAACACAGAAGCCAGCTATAGTGCCTGACCATCTGCGTTAGTGGTAAGCAAGACAGGGGCTTTCTCTCCCTGCACACACTATCACTTTTCAAAATTGTCTCCTTCATTGGGAGGGAATCCTGCTGAAAACTGTAATGTTTTGGATTTTCCATTACTTTCTATCTTGGTGAGAAATAGAGAGGGTGAATCCCCCTAGCTTAATGAACTGACATAGGTTCTGACTGTTCCCTGCTTTATCTAAAATAAAAAACTAATAGTTAGAATTTAAGGCTTTTGGTTTTCCAGTCAATCTGTGGTGTTGTTGTTTTCTCAGCTAATGGACTGAGGAGCTAGTGATCTCTGCAAGGTTCCTGCAAGATATTTTTCAAGTGTGTCCAACTGGTAAGAGGCCTTTTCAGACAGACTTGAAATATGTTAGATATGTTAGAGATTCTCATTTGTGGTTAGTCAGGTAATATAAATAAAATGTATTTATGCATCAAGCTAAGAGAGAAAAACAGGGGTTCAATATAAAAACACTGCAGGCTGTACTTCAGACTGAACTATTGTGGTGATTTATAGTTTTCAAGCTATGTATCATGAGAATTCAACATTACCTTTTAATTCCTTGTAACAAAGAAAGTGATTGTAAGTTTTGTTCGGCTTTAACTTGTTTTCAAATCATGTTTTTGGAAGTTGCCTTTTACCTTATGGAAAAATTATTATTTCTTTAATTATCTGTATTTGTAGTCTCATTAAAATGGGGTGAGCATTGTTTGATGGCATATCAATTTTGCATGCAAAACATTAGGGAAAAAGTAATTTTTTTATTATAATGTTGGATTTTCATATCCACATATCATCAAGGAAACCTTTTTCTTTGCTTACTTTGTAGTACACTGAGAAAAACATGTAGGCCAATAATGGGATGTACTGAACATTAGAAGGGTAGCACACCTGTTAAAATAAAACAAGCAACTAGTGTTTGCATACTCTGTTTTCATGATATAAGTACAGATTTGGATGAATAAAATTAATCTTGTTGATTAGTGTGGGTTATTGCACATTTTTACTAGTTATTTACTGTTTTATAGCCCCCATGTTTTGTTGAAAGTGGAACAGTTACTAAAGTTTTTTTTTTTAAATACTCATATTAGGCAGATTATTGGTTTCCAATAAATGCCACTTATTCTCAACCTATTGGCAGGTGTTAACAGTCAGAAATAATATAAACCTGTACTATGTGGTAAGCAACAAGACATACACAGAGAACACACAGATTGGCAAATAATCATTTGTTGAACCTTGTGTTTTGACTGGAGTTAAAGGAAATCTTTGGTTACAGCGTACTTCTTCATTTTATAATGAATAATGGTGGGTGTACTCTCATGAGTACCACATCCCAAAAATATAGCTAACCCAACAAACTTTTTCTCCCAAATGGGACTTTTAAAGCACTAATACCACAAAGATTTATATACGTATATATAAAATAAAAACTTTTAACATTTTATTATACAAAAACCATATAAAATCAAAACATGATAATCATTTGAATAATCATTTGTTGAACCTTGTGTTTTGACTGGAGTTAAAGGAAATCTTTGGTTACAGCGTACTTCTTCATTTTATAATGAATAATGGTGGGTGTACTCTCATGAGTACCACATCCCAAAAATATAGCTAACCCAACAAACTTTTTCTCCCAAATGGGACTTTTAAAGCACTAATACCACAAAGATTTATATACGTATATATAAAATAAAAACTTTTAACATTTTATTATACAAAAACCATATAAAATCAAAACATTACTGATTTCAACTTTGTTTTTAATCAGTATAAAAAAATTTTGTGTTGAAAGCCATAATGTTTTGGATATAAGAATTTTGTACAATAAAACGTTAAAAGTTTTTTTAGAAATATTTCTGGTAATAGTGCCTTAAAAGTCCCATCGGAGGGATAATTGTGTTTGGTTATCTTCATATTATAACATCATTATTGTAATAGCAACACACATAATTTGAAAAATATTTTGACATTCCAAAAAAAGCTTACTTGAACTCTCTTTTCATGTTGTGAGTGCTGCCAAGGGTCTGATAGGGATTTTGGGTGTAAAGTCCTTTCAAAATCAATATCAGACCCATATCCACACATTTAGCCTGGCTAGCCAAAAAGGTGAGTGAGTGAGTGAGTGAGTGAGTGAGTGAGTGAGTGTCTGCCCGCATGCTGAACCACACCAGGACAAATGTCCTAAAAATTGGAAGGTTACCTTTCAGAGGGGCACAAAGTCTCCCCTCCTGTAAGGCAGTTTGTCTCCATGTTGATAGGAAGAGACTAAAGAGAGAAAATCACTGCTCCAGGTAAGTAACAGGAGACCCCTACACATTCCTCACATGCAGGTGCCCACCCAGTTCGCTAACGAAAACTGTGAAAAGAGGAGGAGGATGGCCTCACAACACAGTTTGTTCCAATCAGAACTGGCAAGACATGCAGCACAAGATAAAAGAGAAGTTGACGCGCTTAATACAACAAAGTGCTTCATCATAACCTGTTTGGAATAAAGTGTCCCGCTGTGGTGTGCAGCCATCCTCCTCCTCTTTTCAATGATAGGAGAGGGGTCTCTTTATCTCAGTTGATGTGGAGGTTTGCAGAGATGACTTTTCAGACTTTAGAAGCACCTTAAAATAAGGGGGCCTAAGATATCACCCCACCCAAACAAAAAAAAAATAGTACATAAACATTAAAATGATACATTATAGTAAAGGCCTTGATTTAAAAATTATTCGGTAAATAAATATTGTCCCCAATGTAAATCCAATGTCAATCCCATTCTGCAGTGATGTAGTTCCATAGCCTATCATGATGAATGTCACTCTGATGATACAATGACATGATGACCCATGCCATAACAATCCTCTCCTGCTGGATTCCCATCACAAATGACAGCTCCATGACAGGCTTTTGAACATTAGAAAACCAGCTGGGGAAGTTACCTAACTATATTGACCAAATATGGTCATGGCATCATTTGGGATGCCTGTTGGCTTGTTTACAATTTGAAACAAGCCAGCAGGCAGCTGGTGGACCCCAAACTGCAGCAACTGGAAGTTCTGGAAAGCATGCTGGCAAACTGGACAAATATAGCCCTTTATTTTGGAGAGTGAGGAGAAAAAGGTACAATGTATCTTTTTTCTTCTTACAGAATAGAAATACTACAGGAGATGATTCCATTCACAATGATCAGGATCCAATCTTTTCAGCTTCCAGTCATTAATCTGAAACCCAGAGCTGAACACTATAGACGTTTCAAAATCAGAAAAAATGGGCAATGCAGTTTGTTGTGTATGGGGCTGCATAGCTGAAGACTGGTCAGGGTGTGGATGCTGACCAGGATCCTCCACCAAAAGTGCCTACAATGGGCATGTGAGCATCAGAACTGGACTACAATGCAATGGAAGACGGTGGCCTGGTCTGATGAATCACATTTTCGTTCATATCTTGTGGATGGCTAAGTGTGTGCGTGTTGCTTACCTAGGCAAGAGATGGCACCAAGATGCAGTATGGGAAGAAGGCAAGCTGGCGGAGGCAGTGTGATGCTATGAGCAATGTTATGCTGGGAAACCTTGGGTCCTGCCCTTCATGTGGATGTTATTTGACACATACCACCTACTTAAACATTGTTGGTAACTAAGTACCTCCCTTCTTGGAAACAGTATTTCCCAACAGCAGTGGCTTTCAGCAGGATCATGCGTCCTGCCGCTTTGAAGAAATGGCTCAAGAATGGTTTGAGGAAGACAACAATGAGTTTGAGGTGTTGACTTGGCATCCAAATTCCCTAGATCTCAATCTATCAAACATCTGTGGGATGTGCTGGAAAAACAAGCTCAATCCATGGAGGCCTCACCTCACAATTTACAGGACTTAAAGGATCTGCGCTTTACGGCATAGTGCCATATACCACAGCATAACTTCAGAGATCTAGTGGCATCAATGTTTCAACAGATCAGGGTTGTTTTGGCAGAGAAAAGGGCTGTTTTGGCAGCAAAAGAGAAACCTACTCAATAATAGGTCATATAATTTTGTCTTACTGGTGTATGTACTATGTGTCTGCCTAATACATGCTACTACCTCTCATTATTTACCTCACAACAAATTAAATGGTAGCCTGAACCTCTGTGATGAGGTAATTCTGTGGTTAGAGGGAGAGTTCATAAATGTCATTCCTACTGAATGCAGGTGGCAGAAAACTATTTCACTTGGCTAGAGGGGATACTAAGAATTATGGTGAAGCTTTGAAAACTAACCGTGGTTCAAAAGTTCCAACCAACCAAGTAAAAATGCTCAATATATGAATGTATCTGTGGATGATATCCATCAACATTAGCGAATGATGTGGTCATCAATCAATAAACAAAAGGGGATCAAAAACTTAAGCTTTGCGTTAAAGTGTTACTAAGTCCACAACAGTAAAATCAGTCTGTATACACAGGAAAACATGCTTGTTATGCTCACTGTGGAACCTAAGGAGTTAATCCTCGCCATTGTGTAAAAAGGCTGTTTGATCCTGTCTCCTCTGATCCTCCCCTTCTTTTACTGTCCCCAATCCATTTGCAATAGTACATTTCACTGATACAAGCAACCTCCCAAGCATGTGTGAAGTTGGCACTGTTCCTATGACATTTGTTATCTTCACTGTTATATACTTCTTTTTATGTTGTAGTGCTAATTCTTTATGGTTTCCAGAGTTTACTTCCACCCTCAGCCTCCCACTCAGCCATAAGCATACTTCTGTCTTTTATGTACCAAGCATTCACTTACTGTATGTCTGTTGTCTAATGTTGTCAAATTTTATTTTCCGAATATTCAGGCATTTGATGATAAACTCAAACATTTACAAATATTTTCAAATATGGCCTACCACAAAGTTACAATAGTCTGTCCTCATGAAACTCATGTCACTAAAGATACCCTTCAATACTTTGAAGATGGTAGGTACATCCTAACATATAACAACCTAGATTTTTATTGTATTCCTAGTATGTATGATCCAGAGCATCAGTTTGTGTTTCTCTAAGCCACATTATTGGGTGTTCATATCCTTCTGTATGGGATTTACATCCCTCCATCATTTACATATACAACCTTACAGCAATTAAAAACATGTCTTCTTTGCCTGTAATTTGAATGGATGCTTTTAACAAAATGATCTCTCCATTTGTTGACCACCACTTCATATCTAGTACAAATGCTCCCACAAGCTACTACTCCCTACTACATTAGGCACTAACAAACACACTAATACTATCAGATGTCTGGAGATTATACAAATCTCAGGCCAAACAATTTACCTGTCTTTATATTACCCATAACTCATTATCTCATACAGATTAGCAATGTGGTGATCGCTACATTTATTACTTTTATTTGATTTTGTTCACATTTTTCACCCTTGACGAAGCAAATGCTTTAGAGATTAAACATGTTGGGTTTATTTTTGGATATTTTTGGGATATGATTTGAGCACTTTATAATTATTTTACAGGGAGAGCATTAAGAACTTTTTTAGACATTGATGAAATAGTTAAATGAGCTCAGAGCAGATTTAGTCTGGGAAGTGATATGTGTGGAGAGCTGAGGAGAGCTATTGTAGATTAGAGCACTCTCTATTTGAACAGTTAGCAACAATATCCTATTTGACTGAACTCATAGGTTTACCACTTTTCTTGGAGAGCTGACGCAGCTCAGATCAGCACACTTACCTTTATTGGAACAGCCAGTAAGGATATATCAGATTACAGCACTTATTTTAGTTAATAAGGAGATACCTCTTTGGAGTGAGCTCAGATTAGAACATTAACCTCTTTCTCAGAGGCAGCTGAGATCAGAACAAATACTTCCTGTCAGGGAAAACAGAGAATGCCCAGGAACACATTTATGCGGTAATGCCAATGAAATAACAGCCGTTCCCGTGTGCACCCGCCAGCGTGCACACCTGCCACCAGACTGGCGCCAGGCAGGCTATTTAAACTGCTACTGCACTAGGAGCCTTGACTTCTGGTCTACCACGTTCCATTCTCTGCTGTCTGTTGTATCCTGATCCTGTTGCCGACCTGACCTGTCTTGACTTCGCTTGAACTCTGCCTGCACCGAACCAGCTTTACCCTTAGACTACGTCTTTGCCTGTTCCCCTGCTATTTGCCTATGGTTGCTGACTTCTGGCCTGAACTTTGACTATCTTATTGCCTGCTCCCTGTACCCTATCTACCTGATAAATCCTGACCAGGCTTGTCTGACTCTGCTTCTTCTCCAGCCTCTGCCTACCACTTGCTACCTACTGTCTGCAGTTACTGAGTTCCTGCTAGAATCTACCAGCCGCTGCTCCTGCTGACCTGTATCCTCTGCTCACCTGCATCCACAACTGACCTGCATCCTGGTCGTCCAGGCTACCCACCTGTCAGCTGACATCGCAGACTTGCCAAGCGCTTGTGCCACTCCTAGCTCTCGTGCCTTCTGTTTGCTCTATCAGAGGCACCAAGCAAGAGGTGTAAGAGGTTGCCATGTCAAGATCCCCCACCAGGTACGTGACACTTCCACTGGAACAGTCAGTTATGATACCTGTTTTTGAGTGAGCTCAGATCTGAAGACTTACTTTTTATTGCGACAGATTAAAAATGATATCTCTTCTTTTGGGACTCTATGCTCTCTCTTTTATTATCAAACCACGTTTTGCTGTATATTTATGATAAAAAAATGAAAGTATTCTTTTATGTTTTTGAAATAATAGGTCCAAGTGAATGAGATGCGCAGTGATTAAAGTGCATGATCTCCGCTTACAATATATATTGTATTGTCTCATAAAGACCTTATTCTAGTGAATCCCAATACAGTAAATATCACAGACATCTTTAATGAACTGAGCTGTATCTCTGATAACTCTTCTATATTATTTACTTTTTCTCTATCTCCCATATGTTCCCATCGTACAGAAAATTACCCCCACTAGGTAACACTGGGTCCACCTGCAGAGAAGAACTTTTCTTTGGAAGATTTATTGATTCTATTGTAACCACTGCTCACTTTATTGTAAAGTGGAATGCTATGAAAACAGCTCTTAGAGGTCACTTTATGTCCTTAACCACTCTAATTAAATATCTCTGCTTGAGAAGAACAAATGTTAGCTGATGGGGGTTAAATTAGTAGAGCCCATTTGTCTCTTAAACCCTACCACTGAAACCCCTATTTAAAACTCCCGCAATCATCTTTGGAACTCTGGCACTGCCAGGCAACACTTAGAAAATTAGGTTTCACTAAATGGTACTTTTATCAATATGGAGAAATGACAGGCTCTTTGAGAACATTCTTGACCTGAGTTAAAGAGGAGCCTAATCCAATATTTGCCCCCCAAAAGATGGAGGTGATACTGTTTCCACAGAAGCTCTCTCTAAATGTTTTCCCTCCCTATACTCTTCCAGAAACATGTATTTTGATTTAAATCTGTCCCACTCTGTAGAGTTGCCCCAGCTTGATCATGGGTCATGTCTGAATTGCTGGTAACTTTGGAACAACATAGACTGCAGAGTCTACCTTCCCTATTATCAGATTCATAGAATCCAATCTCTTTATTGAAACTTACATTAGGATATTTGCTAAAGTTTTGACCTTGACTATCCAAGGATATTTTCACCATTATACATCCAGACCAAATAGGCTTCATCCCTAGGTGTAACACTTACCTCTTTTTTGCAAGTAGCTTTTTGTTTGTGAAATATAGAGCAGCACTACGCTAGTTTGTTATTTGATTCATCCCTAACAGAAATACTTTCATGAACATTGCAGATTATTTCTACATTTTGAAATCCTAAATACCAACATGGGCAGAAGGGCTAGGCTTTCATTAGATACTATGAAAGAGTTTGATTCTGTGAAGTGGAGATACTGTATCTGTGGGAAAATTTACCCAGATATAATATAGACTTCAAATAGTATAGGCCTGAACTTTCTAGCCTAGATCCAACTCTTATATAAACAACCTACAGCACTTTTTTGGATTGGTGATTTTCTTTCCAAGCAGATCCTTTATCCCCCTTTGTGTTTTGCTCTGGTAGTAGAACCAATGTCCATACTGGTGAGAAATTCCTCCTCAGTTTTTTGAGTTCATTGTCACATTTTAGAGAAATGCATTGTATATTTAGGTGGTGCTGTTAAGCCCCTTTCACAAAGGTAATCCAACCAGGTGCACCTGTCAGATTTTTAGGTGGACCAGATTGAATGGTTCATGCATCCTTATGGTTCAGCAGGTGTGTCCATTTACAGCCGCCTACCTCCAAACCAATATGGTCTGATTAAAAAGAACAGAATGGGATCTGTTTAAACAAACAGCATTTTCATTTACACAAGGCTTCCCATAAAGCAGAGCGGGCTCTGTCCTTGTCTGCTCTGCATAAACCGAGTGGACATGGACCTGTCAACCACCCACTCTACTCTGCTCGGCAGGGGATCAGGGGACAGATCCCCTGCTTAGCATAATGGAGTCTGCCCCATGTAGAAGAGGCATAATATTTTTAAACCTGTTAGTAATATTTTGATTCTTTTACTGATTTTTCAAGTGATCTTGCACAATAATCTAAATGACCCTGTTTCTGTGGTAGGCCACATTAACTATTCTAATCCCTAAATTAATAAATATGAGGGGACTTCAAGCCAATCCGGGACTTTTGAGATTATATAATAAAATATTACCAGATTCTTTTTGTATGAAATGATTAGTACCTCAGATCCTTTTGTCTATCAAGAGACCTCACAACTTTCAAGAACATTTGCAGAAACGCTCTACAATTTGTTTATTTCACAGATATACATGCAACCGCATTTGTTCTTCAGGACAATACACTATGTTTACCCCATTATTGGATAACCTGGATCTTCATGAGCTATAACTTTTGAAAAGGCAAATTAGTTGCCAAATGTATGACCTTACTAAACTATCTGAGATATATAAAATGTTTTATTTTAAAACTCATTTCTACTCTGTAAAGAGAATTTAAAATTTCTGCAAAGTTTTTCAACAGATATGCACAACTCATGCAATATTGTCTCACTTTCATGCTGCCCCTATACAGATTGCACAATTTCAGCTACCAGAAGATATTTGCTTTGCAACTACTATCGAGGAAATGATCTCAAGCATATACCTGAATCTACTTACTATCTCTCCTATAATGATCAACATCAACATGTGGGAATTAATGGTCCTCCATTCTGGAGGAAATCACTAAAGTTTGCTTAAACCACCCCAAACTGTTTCTAGTATAGATGACTTACCTAAATTCAAAAAACCTTGTCAAAGATGGTCTTCATTTCAAGTCAGAATGTTCTAAATGCCATCTCTGTATGAGCCACATCATTCATAGGGTGTGGTGTTGTCACAAACTACAGCACTATTAGGAAGAAGTAATGTGAGAGATATGTCTTTTATTTCTGTCTGGCATACGATCACACCCCCTGCTATGCCACTTGTGCCTATGTAGATGAGCACCCCTGCTCCTCTCAGACTTTATAACCATAAAAAACTACTTTTGGTAGCAAGAAAGTTAGTTGTCAAAAACTCATATGGCCCTCCTACTAAGCAGGCTTGGACTGGTGTGGTCAACTCAATTTGTATGGAACATTACAGATATAAATCTGCCCCCAGCTATCTTCCCCCACAGTCACATATGTATATACACATAGTTGTAAAGAAAATCATGGTGTTTGCATCTGTTTTTTAATTATTATCCTTAGGTTGTATGATCAATATTCCCATTATGAACAGAGCATGACCCAAGTGGGGGATAGGGCTAAGCCACAGCTTATCACATGTTCTGTGGCATAGCTTTAGCTATCACAGGCCTTTATTTTGCAGGCCATTCAGAGTGGAGTGTCCTGACAATCAAGCATCTGATCCACCTTTGGTTTAGAACACATGCCTGTCTGGCAGCACATTGTGCTTTGAAAGGCCTGGAATGTAGGGCATATAAAAGCTTAAGTGACAACATAACATGTGATGTGGATGTGCTGTGGTTATGCTCCACCCCCTACCTAGGCCAAGAGGTGATGGGAAAGGCCATCATATGACCTAGAAAATAAGTTATGACTTACTAGGCTAAATGGGGAGCATGTGCACTGTATTGGCAGCGCTGCAAAGGCTTTAGGAGCCTGAAGATCATTGCCAGCAGGAAGGAGGAAGCCCTAGGAATGGCAGGATGACCAGATCATTTTTTATTAAAGGAGTTTTTATTAGAAACAAAGGGCACAGATGGATATTAGATGAAAGTAGGAAGGTCTAACTTTTTTTTGTTTTTTTTTTAGAATCACTTTAAGTAAATAACATCTTTAATTTACATCTACCATTCTCTTTTACCTGACCTGGTATGACCTGGTATCTTGCTCTCCAAATATCTGACCAAGTACATTTGCTGTTCCTTGCATGCATGTATATGATACAATGTTGTATGAACAACATTTTTATTTTCTCCATAATTTGTCTCTGTGAAAACCTTGTTGATGCTTTTAATACAAATATTCAATTTCAGATGTATATTTATAGCCAAAATGATTTTAGGGCGCATGCACGACCAGGGATGATAGCGGACGCTTAGCCACAGAGCTCCGCTCATCCCCGGCCATTACAGACCCACCCGCCACGCTACACTCCCTATACTCCGCTCCGAATGAGTCACACTTACCCCACACGTGGCCCAGCACCTAGGGGAAGCTTCCATGGGGAAGATAGGGTGCTGGAAGTCCCCCCCCACCACAAGATTCGCGGCCCTCACCGCTCCGGCAGTTTCTTTCTAGGCCGCAATCCCTGGCCTCAAGTAACACCAGGAGTCCGAGGAGCGATCCCGGACCCCCAGCAGCCACGGAGGGTATTGCAGCCTTTCCCACAGCAGAGCAGCTGACAGTCTCTGCCCTAATTCACTCCCAGATGGAGGAATCTGACCCCCTGGCTACCACAGGAGGGGCAATGGACCACCCTTTACCAGGGAATCATTCATCCTGTACCCAGACTTCCCAGCAGGCCTCATCACCTTCTCTCACAATTTCTGCACTGGACGATAAATTGCAAGTATTTTTACGCAATATTACCGCCTCTTTATCCGCTGAAGTTGGAAAATTGGCCTTGGATCTCAGAGGGGAAATAGCCCAGATTGGAGATCTCATGGATCAACTGGAAAATAAGTTTGAATTGGTGCAATATGTTCATGTTTTAGAAGAAGACAACGCGTATCTGAAGCACTCCATGACCAAAACGCAGCTCCAACAAGAGGACCTGGAAAACAGGGAATGGCGCCAAAATATCCATATTCGCAGTCTGTCCCAAATCTATTGCTGACTCACAATTACACCGTCATCTACTGTCCTTCTTCATCGCAACAGCCCCCATGGTTCCAGAAGCAGATTGGCGAATGGATAGGGCTCACCGTTCTCTGGGTCTGAAACCTGCTGAAGGCACCAGACCACGCAACGTCATAGTCTGCTTCCATTTCTTTCAATGCAAAGAAGCCTTATTATCTGCAGTTCGCCACAAATCTTCCTTGGAATTTAAAGGGGACAGACTCCAGCTCTTCTGCGACCTTTCCCCAATTACCCTGGCCTAATGGCGAGCACTGAAGCCGATCACCACACACCTTCAACAACACCGTGTCCCTTATCGCTGGGGGTTTCCCTTCAAGCTGGTTGTCTCCAAAGACAACACCCAAGTTGTTCTTCATGATCTTCATGAGGCAGACTCTTTCTTAAAGAAGCCGGGACTTCCATCTTTGTTGGATGATGTGTCCTCATTGCCGCCTACTCCATCTTGCCCTTCTGCCACTCCCAACAAGATCTGGACACCAGTTCATGGGGGCCGGAAGAGATTCTCGCGTACCCCACAAAGTCCACGTCCTCCTCGATCAAGCGAACCACCCCCCTGATGTTTCTCTGGGGTGATCTTCTGTGGTGAACCCGGTGATGATCCTCCCCCCCTGACCTTTACAAGGTTTCTACATGGGTTTTTTGGCTGGCCGAGCCCTTGTTGGGTGCATTTTTTGCTTTTGTTTTTTTTTGGCCAGGTTTGACGACCTTCCTGATGTGTTGGATGTCGTGTTGCCCCCGAGTTCGTCTAGTTATTGGCCTAGATGACTTGGGTCTAGTTGTTGTTCCCAAGTATATATCCTTACGGATATCTATGTCTACCACTGTAATTTCTCTTTTTTGTGTTATTTTAATGTTCTCTGTTTTCTATTCTGTTTCATCGATACTATTTCATTTATTCTTCCTGCTGGCACACATGCTTTATCCATTATTATTTTGTGATGGCTTTGAGGTTTTTGTATATAATGTTGAAATTCCCTCAAACCCATCAGGAGTAGACATTATTTTTGTCCAGGAGACCCATTTCAAATGGCTTCTTTTTTTCCAAGCTTACTCGGCCTTTGATCCCTCCAGGAAGGCTGGGTGGCAATTTTGATTAGGACACACTGCTCCCTTTGGGTTGTTTCCTCCAAAGTCAACCAACGAAGTTGTTTCATTATTTTGGAATGTATGCTTGGTAACACTCCCCTTGTTTTGTTGAATTTATACGCCCCGAATACTGGTCAATTGCAATTCCTTTCCCAAACACTTGCCAACTTAGACTCCATTTCCAGCCCACATGTGATTGTTGGGGGTGATTTTGATTTAATTTTTTCCCCTCATAAAGACAGGAAAGTTCTTTTCAAGTCCACACCCTTTAAGCGGCAATGCTCCTCTTCAAAATCCTTTCACAGACTTATAAGGGAGCATTGTCTCTTTGATGCTTGGCAAATTAGACACCTTCTTCATAAACAATTTACTTTCTACTCCACCCCTCATCGTAGTTTCTCCTACCTGGATCATTTCTTTATCTCCGCCCCACTGCTTCCTCTCCTGGTCACCTCTGAAATCAACCCTATTACATGGTCTGACCATGCCTCTCTAACTTTGAACCTTTTCTTCCCTACTGTTAAGCCGAAAACATGTCACTTGCACCTCAGTGAGACCTTTCTATCCATGGAACATCTCCGGGACAAACTTTCTCGTGGACTTGATATGTATTTTAGTCACAATGTTGGCTCCGTAGCTTCTACCTCGACCCTATGGGAGGCCCATAAGGTGGTATTTCGGGGACTCTGTATTTCTATGGGATGCCGTTTAAAAAAGTCCTTGGCGAGTGCCAGGGTTTCTCTTATTCGCCAACTGTCTTTGGCTGAATGACATCTACTGGCTAAACCACTTATTTCTGAGCTCCATAAGGTAACATCTCTTCACGACCGAATCAAAGCTCTTGATTCCAGTAAGTCTGCACAATCCCTCCTTTGGGTCAAACAGAAATGTTATGAATTTTCTAACAAACCTCATCGTATGCTAGTCAATCGGTTTAAAGCACAATCCCCCTCAACGATGCTGTATCACCTAATCCAACTGAATGGAAGCCCTACCTATGATCCCCATGTCATGGTCTCCCTTTTTGGCTCATACTATGAGAATCTCTATAACTATTTGACCCCAAACCTTCATCCGCTCCTCGCACAATCATCTTTTGATAGTTTTTTGATCCCCTAGACTATCACCCTCAGACATTGTGGTCCTTAACGCTGACATCACATCTGAGGAATTATTTGACACAATTAAACATCTCCCTTCTCGTAAAACTCCGGGACCAGACGGATTGCCCTATTCCTATTATAAATCCTTCATTGGTATCCTGGCCCCCCATCTCCTCTCTCTTTATCGGGATCTCTTCAAGGGTGTCACACCCCAGACCGAGTTTTCCCATGCATATATTTTGGTTATCCCCAAACCCGACAAAGACCACTCTATTGTAGACAACTATCGCCCCATTGCCCTATTGAACACCAACTACAAGATTTTTACTAAGATCTTGGCCAACTGACTGTCTGGACTTATCTCTAAGCTCATACACAGGGTTCAGGTAGGTTTTGTGCCTGCCAGACATGCTGCAGATAACACCAGAAGATTTATTGATCTGGTTGACTTGGTTAACCGATCCTCCATCCCTGCTATACTATTGAGTTTAGATGCTCAAAAAGCTTTCAACCGCCTAAGTTGACCTTACATGTTTATGGTCTTGGAGAGGTTTGGCTTCTGGGGCCCGTTTGTGGCAGCCTTCTTTATTCTTCCCCCTTCTCACAAGTCAGATTAGTGTCCTTTCTTTTGTCCCCTTTCCAGATGTCAAATGGCACGTGTCAGGGTTGTCCACTCTCTCCTTTATTGTTCATTCTCTGTTTGGAACCATTAGCTATTGCCATCAGGTCTAATCCAGATATACGCGGGATACATTCCCATACCCGCGAGTACAAATTATCCTTGTTCGCAGATGACATCCTCCTCACACTTTCAAGTCCCCACACCTCCCTACCGATTTTACATAAGACCTTAAACAATTCGGGTCCTTTCAAGTTACAAGGTTTATACATCCAAAACTGAGGCACTCTCACTACACATTCCACCCGTCGTTCTGTCTTCTTTTCAGGAGTCCTTTCCTTACCAATGGTGCACCCACTCTTTAAAATATTTAGGTACTAATCTTACTTCCTCCTACCACTCCATATATGAGGCTAATCCGCCCCCCCCCCCCTCCTATTTATAACTATTTCCAGCTCTTTGAAATTCTGGGATTCCCTGCCCATTTCTTTCCTCGGACGCATCAATGTACTAAAAATGACTGTGTTACCCAAACTTCTATATTTATTTGCGACCCTCCCCGTCCCTGTCCCTATGTCCAAACTTCATTCCCTTCAGAAATCCCTTCTGCATTTTATTTGGCACAACAAACGGCATAGGATCGCACGTTCTGTTCTACTCTCTCATAGTTCTAGAAGAGGCTTGGGGGCACCGGATATAGTAACCTACTACTATGCTACTCATCTTCGCTTTCTCATGTCATGGTCCAGCCATTATCCTCCCAACATATGGATGGAGATTGAATCTTTGCAGTTATCTCCAGCCCATCCTTGCCCCCTCCTTTGGTCGACCTCAGCAGTGGATGCCTCATCTTTTCGCCACCTTGGTCCCATGCATATTTCCCTGACTGTTTAGCAGAAATGTACGGCAAAAATTGTCATTGGTCTCTGACTGTTCCCCACTGATAAATATGCTCTACAAGCCCAATCTCCCAGACAATATAGCCACATCCCATATGTATCCTTGGGTTGCAGCCAACCTCTTCCAACTGCATCATTTGGTACACCCGGTGACTCAGAAACTACATTCATTCTCGGATCTCCAGAAAAAAGCTCTTCTACCATCCCAACATTTATATATTTTCCTTCAAATACGCCACTTTTTTTTTTACCATGTCACCCTCACTGATTCTGAGGAAGCCTACTCCCTTTGAACGTTTATGCATAGGGGGTCCACACCAAAGGGGTATTATTTTCTAACACATAGAAAAAAAAATAGACTATCTTCTACTCCCGCTTCAATGCTGATCTTGTACAAAATTATTGCTGATGTAAGACAGATGGAGTATTTGACCACCCTACATACTTGTTCGATTGCTGTTTTTGAGGCAGTATGGAACCCATGGGATACCTTCATTTCTTCTTTACCAGCCCAAAATGTACGGTCCTAATAACATCTGCACTGTTATTTTATGACATTATTTGTCCTGCACCTATGCAGTCCTTTACCATCGATGTACCTTCTTCTTATGTTTTTTTTTTCTTCAAACATGCTGTTTGTATACTTACGTGAAAACCAATAAAAATTGTTAATACAAAATGATTTTAAATTAAGGATAGAGTAGGGAATAGTTCATACCCTTATCCATTTTTTATTTATTTTTTTCTCTGTGTCTCGATGGGGAGCTTTCTCATCAATATTGAACTGGAGGCACAACAGGGATTGTAAGGAAATACAGTTGTGTTCACAATAATAGCAGTGTGTTGAAAAAAGTGAATAAAGCTGAAAATCCTTCTAATAGCTTTTATTTTCATACACACAAATGCATTGGGAACACTACACATTCTATTCCAAATCAAAACATGAAGAAAAATAGATCAAATTTGTGTTGTTCCTCTAAATTATTTGAAGAAAAGTGAATATTAGACTGTTCAAAAAAATAGCAGTGTTTGTATTCTTCTTTACAAACTCAAACATTCACTATATAAACTGAAAAATGTTTGAAGATTTTGCTTTCCTTTGAATCACTTTATTAATATTTAGTTGTATAAGCACTGTTTCTGAGAACTACTGTACATCTGTGTTGCATGGAGTCAACCAACGTCTGGCACCTGTGAACAGGTATTCCAGCCCAGGATGATTGGACTACATTCCACAGTTCTTCTCTATTTCTTGGTTTTGCCTCAGAAACTGCATTTTTGATGTCACCCCACAAGTTTTCTATTGGATTAAGATCCGGGGATTGGGCTGGCCACTCCATAACATCAATCTTGTTGGTCTGGAACCAAGATGTTGCACGTTTACTGGTGTGTTTGGGGTCATTGTCTTGTTGGAACACCCATTTCAAGGGCATTTCCTCTTCAGCATAAGGCAGCATGACCTCTTCAAGTATTCTGATCCATGATCCCTGGTATGCGATAAATAGGCCCAACACCATAGTATGAGAAACATCCCCATATCATGATGCTTGCGCAAGCATGCTTCACTGTCTTCACAGTGTACTGTGGCTTGAATTCAGTCTTTGGGGGTTATCTGACACACTGTCGCCGGCCACTAGACCCAAAAAGAACAATCTTACTTTCATCAGTGCACAAAATGTTGCGCCATTTCCCTTTAGGCCAGTCAATGTGCTCTTTGGCAAATTGTAACCACTTCAGCACATGTTTTTTTTTCAACAGTGGGACTTTGCGGGGGCTTCTTGCAGATAGCTTGGCTTCACATAGGTGTCTTCTAATTGTAACAGTACTCACAGGTAACTTTAGACCTTCTTTGATCTTCCTGGAGCTGATTGTTGGCTGAGTCCTTGCCATTTTGGCTATTCTTCTATCCATTCGAATGGTAGGTTTTCGCTTTCTTCCATGTCTTTCAGGTTTTGGTTGCCATTTTAAAGCATTTGCGATCATTTTAGCTGAGCAGCCTATCATTTTCTGCACTTCTTTATATGTTTTCCCCTCTCCAATCAATTTTTTAATCAAGGTACGCTGTTCTTCTGAACAATGTCTGGAACAACCCATTTTCCTCAGAATTTCAGAGAGAAATGCACTGTAACCAGCATGTACAACATTTGCTGCCTTCCTTCCTTAAATAAGGACAATAATTGCCACCTGTTTTTCAAAGAATGAATGACCTCACTAATAGAACTCCACACTGCTATTATTTTGAACATGCCCCTTTCAATTAGTGATTCAATTACACAGAATCAGCAGCATGCATGTCATGACTGTTGGGTCTGTTGGATTTCTATTACTCTACTACACCTGCTAGTAAATTATTTTCCATGTAGAAATATCATTTCTACCAAAAACAGCGATTGATCAGGTTAGTGATGTCTGACTGCTATTATTTTGAACACAACTGTATCTCCACAGTGAGGTGAAATGTCTTCTCCTTCCCCCCAGAGAGTTGTCATTAGAAGAGGTAGTCCAGTGGTGGACCTACCACGTGTTCTGCTGACAACTGTTATGTTTTGGACTTTCCCTCACCTTTTGTTCCAGGGATGAATAGAGAGGGTGAATCTCCCTACCATGCAAACATTGTTAAAGACCTGACTGTTTACCTGTTCCCTAGTTCATCCAAAATAAGGTTATATATAGACTTTAAAGTGGAAGAAAAGCCTCTGCCTACCTATCTTTCATATCCTGTATGAAAAAGATCTGTATACTTACCTATTTTTAATCTGGTCATGTCATGTGATCCTGCAGCTCCAGCTTCTCTGTGTCAAAGAGCTGCTGCTGCAGGGGAGAAGAGGGAGCACTGATAATAGTTGGGCTATGGGAGCCTATGGGTGATGTCACGGCTCCTGAAATTCACAGCCGACAGCTCTGGCAATACTCATAAAATGTAGGCATGTATCAGGCTGCTTAGCCTTTTGCACTTGTTACTGAAGCTAACATCAGCTAATTGAAAATTCTGCTGCTAATGACCCAATTTTGCCTTTTTTTCTGGATGTGAAGCATGTTTCTAATTGCTTCTTACTGTTTAAAGTCATGGTTTGTTTATATTATTATGTACCTTTCTGCAATGAACCTTTCAAGGCCAGATTTTTAAATATGGAAGAAAAAACATGAGTGCATTCTATGCCATGTACTGCTATCTCATCACTGTACCTACGTATATTAGTTTGTTTGCAACTGCTTGTGCTAATTACTGCTTATAATCAGCTTACTGTTTATTTCTCATTGAGACTTTTAACAGCAGGAGCTTTGCATTGTAATACAATATTGTTGCACTATATTTATGTAAAGTATATTTTTCATATAAAAAAAAAACCTGAAATCTTCAGCACAACACCATCTTGAGGGAAATTTTTTTTAAAGCTACTGTAATACTCGATTGAGCCCTGTAAACATCTTTATACCTTTACGTTTAATTAAAAATGAAAGTGCTCTGCAGACTCTTGTATTCCATGTGTGTAAGCTGTGAGCATAATCACGGTCCAGAGAGAAACATCCTGAGATTTGTCTCTTTCTTGATGTTTGCTGGAATACGGGCAGCATGCTGCACTACTTACAGTCAGATGAACCTTGGGGAATCTTTTCCTTATTATCATATTGCCCAGGCTGAAAGTTGTGATCCTCATATTATGGAAATTTCTCTGCAGTTCTTTAAGAAGGGAGAGTCCTGAGAGTTTGAATATGTAAATGACCCAGTTTAGACTTAACTTCTATTCTCTGAAATTACCCTGGTTTTACAAGACAACTATCCATATCTATTTGTATTCTTATTCAATGAACTGTCTACATAGTATGTACATTTTACACTTGGCAGAGGAAAGTTACACACCTAACGCAATATTCATTAGGAGATGATATGCAGTCTTTCGTGGAAGTCTGGCCTGATAACATGAAGTGTCTTTTTGGTATAGAAGGCTTATGTCAACCTCAAAAAGAGGGACATAAAGTGAATCTCAGCTTTGCCCACACAATAGCAGTAGCTGTCCCTGCTATAAGAACACAGCGACTACTGGGTACAATCAGCCGGCCCATAGATGGATTGGATCTCAACCGGTACTTCTGAGTTGGCCGAGATTTGAACCATGTGTGGCTGGATTAAGAATGTAGAACAGGATTGGGTATGAGTTTTATACTGTTACCCTTTTTGCTGTGAGTGTGGACCAGTGGCTTTAAGCTTGTACCTGTTTGCTATTTTCCTGTAAGACAATCTCAACAACGTGGTCGCGTGACTACTACTTTGATGCTAGTACTGGGGCGGGGAATCCAGAAAATAACTGGTGTGTCTCTGGTATAAACTCCCAGGGCCATATCTGGAGAAGCCTAGGTCTGATTGGACACAGCGTTCCTATTAAATTTAAGTGGCCATCTTTGGGGACAGGTATTTTGTAAATAGACAAAGCTTTTAATAAATCATGATATGACACGTAATTGGGAAGTGAATATATGGGCAGGGTCTCATTCTGATTAAGGAACAATTAGTGCTGCAGATGTCCCCATTCCCTCATCTGCAAATGTGCTGAGGATTGAGAGGCTCTGGGTATTGGAAAAATCAGTGATACTTTGTAAGACCTATCCTGCCTGAATGGAAGATTATACTTTCTGCTGTGCATTGCGGTGTGGTGTATGGCCAAAAAAGTGCATTCAATGTTTTTGCACAGCACAAAACACATTATTGTGTCACTGTGCATTGGACTGCAATGCATGTCCATCAAAAAGTATGCTTGGGTGCCATTGAAAAAAAAATGGGACTGCATCACACCAGCATACTTAATGTGTGTTGTGGTATCACAAAAAAGTGTGAACCAGTCCTTACTAGTTGGATACGATTTTCTGCCCTGGGGGGGCAGTAGCAGAGTGACATATCAATTGAACAGATATGCCCATTGTGGAATGTCTGAAGAAAAATGGGTGTGTCTGTAATATTTGTGATAGCCGTTTGCAATGGAAAACAACATTAACAAAATGGGAATGTAAAAACTGACAGAAAGCAGTGTCTTATACCTCATTATAATGAAAAATTAGAGTTCAGAAGGAAATATATTTTGAATCATACCTTGATAAAAATATGTTTTCATTATCAGTTCTGTCATAGTTAAGATTTAATAATTTTGTCTAAAGAATTAAAAAAAATGTTCATTTTATTTGTTGATGGTTAATCTTTGCTGAAAGACAATTAGTGAAGCTTAACAACTGATAAACCAACAAAGAGACAGAAATGCATGCCAGCTCTAATTATACCAATTATGTAATTAATTCTTCACTATTGTGTAGTATGTGAGATCTTTGTATGTGTTAAATAGAAAATGCAAAACTCATTATGCTGTGTTTTGTATCAGAGGGTTGAGATGGTGTTCCTATATTTTGTAATCTTACTCTTGCTTTGTTTCACATTAAACAAGCTCTAGCTTATGTTAACAATGAATCCACAGCCCCTAAAATGTATAAAAGACTGCATTAAGTCACAATTCTGTTTCAAGATAGATAATTCATTCTAATAGATTGTGGGTAACAAGGAGGTTGTAAAGATGACACAAAAACTGAGCAGATAACATTAAACAGGATGCATCAACACTATTTCCTCCAAAAAATAATACAGGTAATCACTGAGAAGCCTAACCCTCATACAGTTTACAGTTCTTTTTTTTATCAAGCTGTTTTTAAAGTATTTTTAAACACAGAAAACATAAACATAACAACAGAAGTTTATGATGACCAGACCAATATGGAAAAGTAAAAAGGCTGACACTATAAAATCGAAAATTGCAATTACCCTGAAGTCTGTTACACAGATAACCTTTATAACAAAATATATATCCATTACAGTACTCATACTGATCTGGTAATCCTACAATTCTGGTGTTCAATGGCAAATACTAATCAAGCTCTATGGTGCCGGGCAGTGAGCACAGGGGCCACTAGAGGACGTCGGGCTCTCAGGCCACCCTCATGAAGTCTGTTTCTGATTGTTTGAAGCATTCACTCCAGTAGCCTGCTGGTGGTAATACTGTAGGGCTCTGGCAGTGCTAATCCCATTCTTCCTTGCACAGAGGAGCAGATACCGATCCTGCTGATGGGTTAAGAACCTTCTACGGCCATGTCCAGCTCTCCTAGAGTAAATGCCTTTCTCCTAGAATCTCCTACATGCTCTTGAGACTGTGCAACCTTTGTTGGGTCCAGGTATCGCCTCATACTACCAGTAGTGACACTGACCCTAGCCAAATGCAAAACTAGTGAAAAAAGTCAGAAAAGATAAGTAGGGAAAAAATTTCAGTGGCCTCCACCTATAAAACGGTTCCTGTTTTGGGGGTTGTCTCATTGTTGCCCATCTAGTGCACCTGCTTTTAATTTCATTGCAATTGAAACTGATTAACAACCCCCTCTGCTACTTAACTGCCCAGATCAATACCCCAGGAGTTTAATTGACTTGATGCTATACTCTGATTAAGCAGTGTAGTTAGGGCCTTATGAATTGGAGGGCATCCTTGTACTACTACACCCAGAGCAACTGCTCCTCCTTCTCTGCAGATTAAGACATTCCTGCATCTAGAGCTGAAAGGCAAGAATAGAAAAATTTAATTAATCATATCTAAAGTAAAAACTGTAATTTAGATAGGGTTATTTTCTCTATCCATTTTTCCTAGAGATATTGTCAATAAGACAGAAAATTATTTAAAATTTAAAATCATTGTAATAGGAGAAATCATCCAGTGGGAACACCTATTCTAGTGACAAGTGTTTAAATGGGCATTTTCCCTCCCTTTGGAGAGATTTCCCCTTAATTCCTTTTTAAACACAAAAAACATAAACATAGCAACAGAAGTTTATGATGACCAGACCAATATCGAAAAGTAGAGAGTCTGACACTATAAAATCGAAAATTCAATTAACCTGAAGTCTGTTACATAGTTAAACTTTATAACAAAACATATATCCATTACAGTACTCCTACTGACCGTTAGGGGTTTATTTTGAACCTCGCCTTACTAAATATATTTGTTCTACGTTCTAAATAAATAATACCATTCTGCAGATCTGTAGGTATATCTTCTTGCCTGTATGGGATGTACGAGCAAGCAGATATGCTGACAGGAAGAATGAATGAACTATCACGGCGTTTCACAGTGCCGTGGTGGTTCAATGAGATCTACAAGCCAACAGTCACTAAGGCTGTCTGTACTTGTAGTATCTCATCCACAGAGGACTGACGAAGAGTGATGGGACCTGGCAGGTGGAGCCCCACACGGCTGTGTTTTTTTTAATTTGACAGCTAGTGAGAGGGGAGAAGATCCCCTACTAGCTATCAAAGCAGGGAGCGGGGCCGGTCTGGTCATAACATGTTACACCCTGAAAGGTGAAGTTACCCTTTAAGCAATAATAAAGAATTACTATTTATTTATTTCAGGTACCTATATAGCACCGTCAATTTACGCAGCGCCTTACATATATATTGTACATTCACATCAGTCCCTAACCCTCAAGGAGTGTACAATCTAAGGTCCCTAACTCACGTTCATACATACACATATTAGGGCAATTTAGACAGGATCTAATTAACCTACCAGCATGTCTTTGGAGGGTGGGAGGAAACCGGAGTACCCGGAGGAAACCCACGCAGGCACAGGGAGAACATGCAAACTCCAGGCAGGTGGTGCCGTAGCTGGGATTTGAACCAGCGACCTGAGTACTGCCAGGAGGAAGTGCTAACCATTTAGCCACTGTGCTGCCCAATTTCAGATCAATAACCAAAAAATATATAGATCGAGCTCTGCAGTCACTTTTGCAGCAGTTGTTTTCTTATTTCGGATCACAATTCTGCACATGTTAATTTGGCTCTTTTGGTCAGTTGACCATTTCGACCACACTTATGCTTATCAGATGACATTTTCCAGGATATTGTATATGTCGTCATATCCATTTATACTGTACCTCACGACATGGCAAATAAATTGGCAACTTCAGTCACCAAGGCACCAGCTAAGCAGGTACCAATAATTTGCCCTCTTTGAAGCTCTGTAAAATTACCACTGTTGTCACATGTTGTCACTTTCACACTTGCAAATCAAGTACTATTTCCATTTTTTGACTAACCCCTGTACTGTATATATATATATATGTATAAAATAAAGTGAACAGTCTAATATATACTGTATACTCAATATTTAAAAAATGTTGCATATGTGTTTATCTTTTTATAATATTTGCATATGGGGGAGCCATATTTGCACATACGTGTAGACGATGCCTTCTGTTTAGTAATGCAGTGGTGGTTGTGTCTTACTGGTTGATTCTTGCAGTGAAAGTCTATCAGATAAATCTGGCTCACTGAAAACATGTACATAAACGCATCAAGTATCTAAGATTTTGCATACAGTTGCAATTGTTGGATGAGATGCTAAAACTACTAAATATTATTAGCTATTTGAAGGAAAAAAAGTAGCTAAACTGTATATGCAATGCAATAAAATATGGCACAATAGGCACTCAAACACAGAAAAGAGCAAAAATGTTATCCTTTCCAATACTAACTCATTTATTCTCACTGAAAACACATTGTAAATTCCATTTGAAGTACACAGGTTACGAAAACAATATGTGGCCTTCAACTGCTGTGTCAGCCTATAATACTTGTGAATCTAAAACCCAGAACGAGCACGTAGCAAATAAAAGTCAGAGAAAAGTCAGAATTCCTTATCTCTGTTTTTGTTTCTGGTCAGTGAGTCAGAGAACTATTACGATAGCCAGACAACTAGCATTGTATACACAACTAGCAATTTTATGAGGCAAAAAGAAGTAAACGTGTACAGCAATTAAAATATTGTTTTTTTAATGTGTCCCACTGGGGAGATTTTGCTTCCTTTACCATCCTTTAGACAGAAAAAGAAGAGAGAAAATCTCTCCAACGTGAGGAAAATCCTGTTGATGTTGTCACTGGAACAATTGTCCCCATTTTTAGTCTGATGACTACTCAGAATTTTGGATTTTTTCACTTTCACATTTTTGTTACTTTCATTCCTGGTGACAATGGTTACTTGGACAAATAGAGAGGGTGAATTTTGAATTTATATTTAGATAAATACAATAATATGAAAAGTGCTAACAACCATTCTGCATCCATAAGATGCAACCATAAGATCAAAATCTTGTGCAGTTCATGGTCCATTCCTTCTATTTTTCTGAGACAGTAAATCAAACAATGACAAGAGTTTCATTTTACTGCAGCAATGGGCACTTCCATATGAATCAAGAAAAACATGGCAAATAGGAACTACAATTGGTTGAAAAACATGCATAAAGTTACCTCAATGAGGACAATGTATTATATTACTGAGATAACAATATACATAAAATATTGTTTTTATTGTTTTAGATTACATTAAGGTTAAGTAAAGCAGCCAGAGTAATCATACAACAATATACTTTGTTCAGCTCACATTGGTCATTATCAAGGTCATTTGAGATTTTAAGTAGAAAAAAATAAATAAATAAAAATAAAAATTACTTTTTTTAGAGCCTTAACAATGTCAGCTTTAACAACCAGAATTTTCACAACTCAATTCCCGAGTGTGAGTTTAAAAATGCTGGAAAGCTTCACACATCCTTTTCAGTGAGTTTCATCATGATAAAGTGAGAAAAGCCGTATTTAACTTCCATTAATTTTTGACTTGGTGGATGTTGCTTTTTGTAATGTGACAATAACTAAAGCTATTTTTTTTTTATTTGTGTGCAGTTATTTTTTTGTATGCTTTTCAGAATTTTACTATCTAGCCTACTTAAAGATTTTGATGAAAGTTGAGCATCACATGGTATATTTCTCCTTACTGTATAAAAACTGCACATAGTTTTCAATTGGACTGTTTAATTGTTTAATATGTTTGAAACCTGACAAATATAAGTATGTACTTTCAGGGATTAATTTAGTATAATGGATTAGGTTAAAGAAGAATTTCACTACTAACCTTTTTTATTTTGGATATATAAGGGAAGGATTAGAGCCTCTTTCAGATTTTTATTGGTGACCGTGTATGTACGTATATTCAGTCTTTAAAAATTAGAACTGGGTAGGACAGCCCAGAAGAATGTATACTGCATAGTTAATTAGGTTTATTTTTCCTGAGTCTAAAAATTTACTTGGAGGTTCAGGGAAAGTTTCTGCCTGTCAAGGGAAGTTGCAGACTGACCTTACGCATTGCTCACTTAGAAGATGGGAGACAGCATTTGAGGTCAGGCTAGTGGGTGTCAGATTGCAGGTTACCTCTAATTGTTCCAGCAATAGCAATCTCCCAGTCCATCCTGACAGGTATTAAAGTAGAAGTAAACCCACTTTGGTAACTTTTACTTACAGGTAAACCTTTATTAAGGCTTATATGTAGGTACTCTAAATATCTCATAAACGTGCACTGTTTAGGAGATATTTACTGTAGAAGTGCTTGTTATGTCATCAGCACATACACACTGCGCTCTCAATGGGCGATGTGCCGTCCATTGAGAGAGCCGTGCCACGGGCAAAACTTCCTTCGTTCATGTACAGTTGTGATGACATCACGGCTTGGTCAATCAGATGGCCGCAACTCGTGAGCCCGGAAGGAAGACCGGGTAAAGATGGAAGCTTAGGGGAGCCATGACAATGCTCCGCTGGAGGCTTCAATTTCAGGTAAGTCTTTAAATGTGCTAGTATGTGATGCACATTATGATCTTAACTTACAGGGAGAAGGTTTTTTAGAGTTTTTGAGGGGCAGTTTACTATCATTTTAAAAGTTAGATTATAGTGAAGTGTTATGTAGTTAAGGTTAATAGTTAAGGTAACAGTGTGGGTTTAGGGGATATTTTAATGTACAATTGATAGCTTTAGGGCTAATGTTTAGGCTAAAGCAGAACTTGAACTAAATATAATAAGAAAATATAAAATCCCACTAAATTGTAAAATAACATTATAGCTTTTGTTGCAATATTCACCTTCAACCCAGAGATTTCACTCACAGTACTTTTCTTGTACCACTAGTTGTCCTAGGCAGCCAATATCATTTAACCTACTTCCCCTGACTGGACAGTGAAAGGAGAAGCAGAACAGTGATGAGTTAATTTCTTTGGCATTCTGCCTTTTTTTCCTATCAATATGCTTCTTGTCAGCAAATAACTTGATTGGCTCCATGTGCTGCTTCCTCCTCTCACACACCAGCCCTTCTTTACAGGGATTGCAAAAAGCTGATGCCTGATAAAATTTAGTTACTGGTACTTACTTTAAAAAATAAATGTACTTATGCATTAATCATTGCAGGGCAAGTGCAGCAAGCTGCATTAAGTATGAAGTGCAGGCCTTTAGAGTTGCCTCCGCATTCTTACTGAAGCCCCGTAAACCTTCCTGTAAGGTCTGAATTTCTGACAGGCAAAGTTCTAGCATTTTCTACTTGCATGACTGAGCAGGACCTACACCTAGCAACCAACACAGCTGTCATCACTGCACAGAAATAAAAAAAATAAAAAACAATTAAAGGAATACTTTGAAAACACATCAGATCTCAATGGGGAAAAATATCATGCTGGTTATCTATACTGATATGGACTGGGTAATGTGTGAGGAACGTAAGTATGCCCCATCGTTTTATGGAAATGAAAATTATTAACCTATAGAGGACTGAATTCAAAGACACCCCGTAATTCAAAGTGAAAAAATGATGCAGCAGGCTAGTCCCTTTTGCTGACATTTCATTGCAACAACTCAGAATGGTACTCAGTAGTTTGTATGGCCCCCACGTGCTTGTATGCATGCCTGACAATGTCGGGGCATGCTCCTAATGAGACAATGGATGGTGTCCTGGGGTATTTCCTCCCAGATCTGGAGCAGGGCATCACTGAGCTCCTGGACAGTCTGAGGTGCAACCGGGCGGTGTTGGATGGACCAAAACATGATATCCCAAAGGTGTTCTATTGGATTTAGGTCAGGCGAGCGTGGGGGCCATTCAATGGTATCAATTCCTTCATCCTTCAGGAACTGCCTGCATACTCTCACCACATAAGGCTGGGCATTGCCGTGCACCAGGAGGAACCCAGGACCCTCTGCAGCAGCGTAGGGTCTGACAATTGGTCCAAGGATTTTATCCCGATATCTAATGGAAGTCAGGGTGCCATTGTCTAGCCTGTAGAGGTCTGTGCATTCCTCCCAAGACCATCACTGACCCACCACCAAAACGGTCATGCTGAATGATTTTACAGACAGCATAACATTTTCCACAGCTTCTTCAAACCCTTTAATGTCTGTCATATGTGCTGCTGCGAACCTGCTCTCATCTGTGAAAAGCACAGGGCAAATGCCAATCAAGCTCTATGGTGCCAGGCAGTGAGCACAGGGCCCATCAAGGGAGGTCGGGCTCTCAGGCCACTCTCATGAAGTCTGTTTCTGATTGTTTGGTCAGATACATTCACACCAGTAGCCTGCTGGATGTCATTTTGTAGGGCTCTGGCAGTGCTCATCCTCTTCATCCTTGCACAAAGGAGAAGATACTGGTCCTGCTGATGGGCTAAAGACCTTCTACGGTCCTGTCCAGCTCTCCTAGAGTAACTACCTGTCTCCTGGAATCTCCTCCATGCTCTTGAGACTTTGCTGGGAGACACAGCAAGCCTTCTGGCAATGGCAGGTATTGATATGCCATCCTGGAGGAGTTGGACTTTCTGTGCAACCTCTGTAGGGTCCAGGTATTGCCTCATGTTACCAGTAGTGACACTAACCCTAGTGAAAAACAGTCAGAAAAGATGAGTAGGGAAAAAATGTCAGTGGCCTCCACCTGTAAACCCGTTACTGTTTTGGGGGTTGTCTCATTGTTGTCCATCTAGTGCACCTGCTGTTAATTTCATTAACACCAAAGCAGGTTAAACGGATTAACAACCCCCTCTACTACTTAACTAACCAGATCAATATCCCAGGAGTTTAACTAATTTGATGCTATACTTTGATGAAAAGGAATTTCTTTCATTTTTTTGAGCAGTGTAGTTAGGGCCTTATGAATTGGAGGGCATTCTTGTACTACTAGACCCAGAGCAACTGCTCCTTCTTATCTGCAGATTAAGACAGTCCTACATCTAGAACTGAAAGGCAAGAATAGAAAAATGTAATTAATCATATGTAAAGTAAAAACTGTGCTTTAGATAGGGTTACATTCTCTATCCTGGAGATATTGTCAATGAGTCAGAACATTATTTAAAATTTTAAAATCAATGTAACAGGAGAAATAATCCAGTGGGGACACCTATTCTAGTGGCAAGTGTCTAAAGGCCTTTTCCCCTCCCTTTGGAGAGATTTCCCCTTACTTCCTGTTATGTCCATAGGACAAGAAATTGTCTTGAAGTCTTCCTAAATGAGGAAAGTTTTGGCTACAGATATATTTAAAGCATTATTATGATAATTTTACAATGGGTAGAATAATTGTAAAAAATCAAGTTGATCTTTAAAACACAACTACAAATCTACACATTGCAGCAAACATGTTCACCAAGATGGGAATGTTTTCAGTACTTAAAAGACTAAATTATTACAAGCTCCATTCCAACTCTTAACATCTCAGCACAGTCCTTAAAGTGTAAAACTTGGTTTCAGATTCCCTAGAGGCAAAATGTTTTATTCTATTTTATATAGAGTAATGGAGGATCATAACCTCTGTTAGGTTTTTTTTTTTTTGCCATTTGTGTCCTATTAGGGAGATTTTACTTCATTTCCTGACCCATGTTCAAACCAGAAACAGAGAGAAAATCCCCTCCCATGTCACCAGATCTAGTTGCTTTTCTATTGCTTTTCTGGATACAACCCAAAATGTAGACTTTTCCTTTCATTTTACTTCCAATAATAATGGAAAACAGTACAGATAGAGAGAGTTATCCTCACTAATGGGGACACAGCATAAAAACCTAGTAGGTGTTGTAATCCATCTTCATTCTGTCCAAAGCTAAAGTAAAATGCCTTTATTTATACTTTAATATTCCAGGAAGTGCCTAAAATTTGACTTATATCTTAGTGCAGACGTCTGGGAAATCAGTGAACCAATCATATATGCCAGTCATACCTGATGATGTTCTGTACACCAACCATCTACAGATTATAAATAAAAGGTAATTTTTAATAACTTTAACCACTTGCCCTCCAGAGGATTTACCCCCCTTTCTGGTCGTGCAATTGGTAATTGTGCGGTCGTGCAATGCTGTACCCAAACAAAATGTATGTCCTTTTTTTCACACAAATAGAGATTTCTTTTGGTGGTATTTGGTCACCTCTGTGGTTTTTAATTTTTGCGCTATAAACAAAAAAAGACCGCAAATTTAGCAAAGAATATTTTTCACTTTTGGTTATAAAAAATATCTAATAAACTCAAAGTTAATCATAAATTTAGGCTAAAATGTATTCTGCTACATGTCTCTGGTAAAAAAAAAAATCTCAATACACCTATATTAACTGGTTTGTGTAAAAGTGATAGCATCTACAAACTATGGTATATATATTGGAATTCACGTAGCTTTTACTTTCTGACTGCCTATCACATTTCTTGAGGTGCTAAAATGCCAGGGCAGTATAACCCCCCCCCCCATGACTCCTTTTTGTAAAGTAGACACCCCAAGGAATTTGATAAGAAGCATGGTGAGTATTTTACATTTTTGTCACAGGGTTTTGAAAAAGAAAAACATAAAAGAAAAAAGAAATGTTTTGTTTTCTTTCTTCGTTTTCCAAAAACATGTGGCAACCAGTGAGATCATTGAGATTTGCAAAACACTCACCATGCCTCTTAGCAAATACCTTGGAGTGTCTTTTTTCCAAAAAGGGGTCATTTTGAGGGGTTGCTTCTACTATCCTGACATTTCAGGGCCAACATTAGAAGCTTATGCCACACATCACTCACTCTTAAAGACCAAGCCTTTTCTGACACTTTTTGTTCACATGAAAAAGTTTTTTTGCTAGAAAATTACTTTGAACCCCCAAACATTATATTTTTGTTTAAAACAGAGGCCCTAGAGAATAAACGGTGGGTGTCAAAATTTTTTATGTCACACAGTATATGCGCATCAATTTTTCAAATGCAAATCTTTTGGGAAAAGTACACCTTTTAGAATTTGAATGCACAAAAGCACAACATATGGCCCAATTGTTTGATAAAATATAAAAGATGTTATGCTGAGTAAATAGATACCAAACATGACATGCTTTAAAATTGTGCATGCCTGTGCAATGGCAACAAATTACGTACATTTTTATTATTGATAGGCGACATTTTAAAAGCCTTTACAGGTCACCAATTTATATTTCCATAGGAGGTCTAGTGCTAGAATTACTGCACTCGATCTGACATTCGCAGTGATACCTCACATGCATGGTGCAACCACTGTTTACATACCGGCATGGGGTCAATCCTTGCGTGCGCAGGGAGGCAAGAGTGCTTTTTTTTTTTAGTTATTTTGATTTTTTTAAAATTATTTTTACACTGTCCATTTCATTTTTTTTTATCACTTTTAATGCTATCACAGGGAAATCAAATATCTCCTATAACTTCAATGGGCATTGTCATATATTCTTTTTTAATAAATCTGGGGTCTATCAGACTCTAGATATCTCCTCTGCCCTTACATTATCTAATCTCACAAAGATAGGTGCAATCAGACGCTTTCCCAATTTACAAATGGCACTCTTTATATCCTGCGAAACTGAAGTGATGAAATGCTCGTAGCTTTCGGTCTCTTAGACTATAGTGATGGTTGGAGCCATTCTGGTCTCTGATCAGCTCTATGGTCAGCCAGTGGAACTGCCAGCTGCATTCTCAGATTCCCATGTGGGACAGGAGAGCCAAAGAAAACTGTGGAAGGCAGCAGGAGGGGGGATGTCTCATCCCACTGCTCATAAAAACAATTCAACACATTATTGGCCACTAGAATTGCTTTTACATAAAAGCTGACTGCCAGCTGAAAAAAATGGTACCAGAATGATGCCTGTAGCTGCAGGCATCATCCTGGTATGACTACTCAAAGTTCAGTGATGTACCAGTACATTGCTGGTCCATGTTGGGTATATACAACAGTAGAGAATACAGGCACGCAATGAATTGGCTCTGTGGATCAACATGACCACGATTCATTCTTTTCTGTAATGCCCATATTGAGGGTTAGGCCTAAAGGAGTTTTAAATTCTGAAACCGTGATAGGTTTCCATGCGAATTGTCCATAGTTGTATTACGTTGGGGCGGGGGAAGGTTATCAGGGCTTTTTTTTTTAACACTTTGCTTTGCAGGAGAAATAAAGATCATTTCTCCTGCAATGCAAAGCTTGCTGTCAGAACCAAACTCATTCATGAACTGTCATCAATGAGTTAAGTTTTGACAGCTCAGGATAGTGATCTGTGATTGGTTGGAGCTGGTCACATGGTACAGGGTGCTTTGATTGGTCCCATGTATCATGTGACAGCTGTGGGCCAATCACATCTCACTAGGAAGAGAAGCAGAGCTCTCCCCTCCCCCCATGTTAGTACAGCCAGAGTGATGTACGGGTAAGTTGCTTTGCCTGTAGCTGCTGCTCTGCCGCAGTACATTGCAGGCGGGAAGCGGTTAAATTGCAGCATGGATTTTGCAGCAATTGTATATGCTACATTATTTTTTGTGTTTGCTATTTTTATCAGAAAAGCAGGGTTATCCTTTAAGCACAAATATGTTGAAAGCCAATTACAGTTCCAGCTTAAAGCATCCAGTTAGTATGTTACCATTCTAAATCAAGGCATGGTATGAAGGTATACAGCATCTACAGTATCATACTTCTGTGTATAAACTAAGTCTATAAAACAATCAATAAAAATGATAATCACATGTTCTGAGACAATCCTTAGCAATAAGACCTGGAATTAATAAGCATAAATTATTTACACTAATATATATACTTTACACAAAGAAACAACACAAGTAAATTTTCTCTTTCTCATTTCCCCGTATATTCCCAAATGTCACAAAACCCACAAAGCCCATCACTCAAGGTTATGCTTTGTATTGATTGAACACATCTTGAGACCTGATTAATCAAGCGCATGTTTTTATGATTGGCTAATACTAATGCATGTCAAGCTATCTGAAGAATACTCTGTTGGTTAAGGTCATCTGTAGCCTATAGATAGTTATAGTTAGTAACTAATAAAAATGTTAATTTTAACCGCATAGATTGGCCCTTATGCATTTTTATGATAAATAGATAATAGGCTGATTTTTAATTTTATGGTTTAAAATGCATAAACAATATTGATAAATAAGTCACACGAGCTTAATAAGATATGTAAAACATTTTGTTAATAAAGTTGTTGGATATTTGCATTAACATTCAAATATGGAGTAATTTAGAAGTCCTATTTCACCGTAATAAGGCATGATGGTGGCATTGCTTGTTGTCTAATGCTGATTAAATATAAATTGCTTTACCTCATTTAAGGGGTGTTTCTGGATTTAGTATGCATTATCTATTTAGTGGTTTCAGCCTTCATATTCTTATTGTAAATGAAAAACTCAAAGATCCTATAGAATATGTTAACATGCAATATACCTTAGGGAAATCTATTAGCTATCAATGAAAAACTACTTTTTCTTTGTCTTTTCAGTGTTGGTTTTCCGTAAGATATGCCACAGATTAAAAAGGAATCAGTGGTAATGTAGCAATTAAAATTTTATTTTCATTGTTAAAAGCATATTCCTAATTCTCACTATACTAGAAACAATACAAATAGGCTAAAGTTAATGTTCAAATTTATACTCAATGTTTTTAGATCTCCAAACATAACATCATTTTTATGGATGATTATATTTTTTAATAAGCATATAAACCACTTTATACTTAGTATTTTGAAAAATAATTTCTATACTCCAAAATAAAAACTTTAGTTTTTTTTCTAGCTGTACACAATGGAAAATGGCATTTATCTGCTCTCATGGCAGAAGTAATAAGGGAATCTTTGAATTCACTTGACTGGAGATAAATACAAAACTGGGTCCCACCTTACTCCCACCTTACCTTGGGACACCAAGTGTGCATACAGGTTAACTGGGACTGTCATTAAGTACATCAACGCTCTTTAAGGGCCAGAATGATAGTCAGAACATCTCAAAGGACTGTCCCTCCTGTAATAATTGTTCTATAAACCCCCTTTTGTTCCCCTGCCCCCTCTGCTACCATCCTCCTTTCCTTTGGACAGTGCTTACCCAGTCGGTCTAGGACTAGCATCACTGCCATAAATGCGCTCTAGCAACATAGTTCCATCACTCTGTAGATTAAACTTTACTACTGCTCACTGGTGCACTTGATGTGGCCTTGCTACTGTTTATGCTGATCTGGATGCCAAATAGAATCTTATGCCTAGCCCTTACTGTTAATCACTTTGTATTCTAAATTGTGTTATTACCTTTGTTAATCAATATTATGCTTGCCTAGGTACCACCCATATTGGATGACAGTATATTGAGTTTACCCTTACTACTTGGCTTGATGCCTGTTTTCTTTGATATTGCACTACTACTGGGTACTAAATATTATCTTCAATAGTTTCCTATGATAATGTATGTTTTTACACTCAACCTGGTGTGTTAGAAGGGCTGAGGTTTTTTGGAAAGGGTCAAGGCAAAGAAGAGAGGACCCATCCTATTCAGCGGCTCATACGGGGGTAGCTTTACAATACAATGTAGTAAAACTTCTGTTGCATGTCAAAATGAACAGCCTTCCTTAACTCAACAAACATTGACATGCAGTATGTTGCACAATGACACATCACAATGGATTGCAAAAGTCTGAAGAGGATCTGTTTCACTTTCCAAAGCAGTTTTGCTTAAATTCTGCTTGTGACATGAATCAGTTAAAAATGATAATAGAACACACTGTATATCTATACCATGAAGTGTCTAGTTTTGCATGGAGTTCATAGAAATTATTTCACTTTCTAAAACACTTGTTTTGATACAGAAAAGCAGCTTGTGACAAGTGTTTGTTCATAATCTGAAATGGGACATACTGCAGCTCTATCACGTGAAGCTTTGAAACATTTTTCTAACACCAAAAATGCCTGTCAGTTAATTTTTTATAATGCAAAACACTATGAAGCTTTCAAATGTGTGGCAAAGAGGGAAAATTATCTTGCTCTTTAAAATATTGCTAAAATCCCCAGAAAGCAATTTACAACAAAGTTTAAGTATATTAGTTCACAGTGCTTCATGCTGCCACTCCATAATAATAATGAGCCAGTTTGAAACCCAGGCACATTGTTGAATCTGTGAATTGTAAATTTTTTCATTCTCCTGAATGTATGCATGTGGGTAGATTTGTCCATTGTGCTTCAAACAATTCATGGGTGCATGGTTTTCTAAATTGTGTAATTTTGTGCAGATCGGAAAAATATACTGTACATATGGATGTTTAGGAGCATCAAAAAATACTGAATCAAAAATTTTCTTACACTTTTGAGTCAAATATCAACTAAAAGGCAATATTCTGCCTAATATGAAACTGAACCCCCTAACTCTTGATACCAAGCCTAAATATAGCTTAACTCTTTGGTGCCGAGCACATGCAAATATGCAGCCTCTGGGCCTCTGGGCTGTGGTGCCGAGGGGCTGCATATTTGCATACCCAATGTAAGCAAAGGATGTGCCAAGAGCATGTGCCTGGTGCACGCCTGGCACATTTACCAGCACCTCACAGAAAGGTCTTGAGCTTTCTGATCATGTGACTGCCATGATAGCTAATCAAAGAAGTCATATGGCCTTAAACCCCACCCCGCCTCCTGGCTTTAAAAAACCCTTAAAGGGGCGTGAAGCATCAGCGCCAAGGGGTTAATCATCTGCCTAACAGTAAAGCTGGCAAATTATTGCGGGCCAAAAGAAAAAAAAAATATGGTCCCTCCATCCACACTGTACAGCGAATGAATCTCGAGCTACATCTATTGTATCTTGAAAGCCAACCCATTACACCAGATTTAATGCAACTGCTGTTAAGACAAATATTTTAGAGCAAGCTCCTTTGATAAAAATTGATTGTTCAAGCAGAGTAAGGCCACTCACTGAGCAAATTTTAACCAGCTCCTAAGCCACCAGCCCAAATATACACAGTGTATGGCCAGCTTAAGGCTTGCCGTGCAAGGATCCTTATTTTTGGATCGGCCAGCTGATTAAAACAAAAATATATGGCTTTCCCCATCCACACATTCAAGGTGGATGAAGATTAACCACCTAGAACTGTATACTAAGTCTTCGGTCACACCGAATCCGACTTTGAAATTGCATGAATTCAAGTGATGTCACTCTATTGCAAAGTCAGATGTCAGTCCGATTTCAGTTGCGACTTGGAAGACATCTGTGTGGCTTCATGCACCAATATGACCGCTTCCATTGCAGACAATAGCATGTGACTTGTCATGTGATTGGAAACTTTACATGACAATCGGGGACTTATAGTCACCAAGATCTTGCAGTTGTATACCAAGATCAGCCAGCAATGAGATTTTAGATCTGTAATCCCCTGTTAAGTTCCGGCTGTTATACTTGGTCTTATCAAATACAGGCCACAGTCCACCAAAAAAGCTGGTCCTGAGTGATTCAGTAGGATGCATTGCAACTTTAACAAATTAATGCATTATATTTAGTCAAAAAGCACCACTTTGTTTGCTAGAAATGTAAAAAACTAGAACCACACTCCTTTATATATCAGAAAACCTAGGCAGGAGACTTGGACATGTTGGAATCTGGAACAGCTGTGCATGGCAAGCAATCATCTTCCATCTTTCATTTTCATAACTTAACTGAGCAAGCTAAAGAAAGAAGCAGATTGGTTGCCATATACAGTTGTCCCAGATTCTGTCTGCTCCAGTTTGCTTTTAATACATCTACAAGGCTGGTCACAAACATATGAGCAGGGTTGGATGTCCAGGGGTAATCTTACTATTGTCTTTTGTCTTATTCATTCCTTTCATAATGAATAACTTCCTTTTCAAGAAAGGCTTCAGTAGATTCTGTAGGTACTGTGCATTTATTAGGAAAGATTGCAACTGAAACCTATTTTTAAACTCACCAGTGGACTGCCCCTGAATTGTTTATTAGGTAGGCTAAGACTCTATAATATAACATTGCAATGTAATTCTTTAGTGAGGGAGATTATACAGATATATACTACAGGTACTTATATAGTGCCGTCAATTTACGCCATCAGTATATATATAGTCAAAAATAATGTACGTATGTGGCAAAAATCTACATAAATAGATTTTCCTGGCCATGCCTTTATGGTCTTTTTAAAAGTACTCATGTATCGCATTACCTGCACGGCAACTGACATTTTTAAAGCTGGCAGTTGAATATTATGTAAAAAATCGGGTTCAGCGAGCACTGGAAATGGAAATGGAAAAGCGTCTAGAACACTAAACGGGAAACCACATAACCTTCTATAAAACCATATAAAACATATAGTGCAGCAGTAAAATATACGTGATCTCAATGACTGGAATTTGTAACACACAATATAAATAATTATCAATATACGTAAGAGATATTATGACATATGGATATGGATAACGTCCGTGCAACCATATATAAAGAAGGGTGATAAATGTCCCCACAGCTATGAAAAATATTCCAATATTTGATTCGGCAGGTGTATCAATAGGTGGCTTCTCTAATCCCAGTGATAACTGTAGTCCAGTGACATGCGTGAAAAATAAGATTGCACACTCACCAGAGGTGCAATATAAATGCGCATTGGGGTCAATGCGCCCGAGGTCCAATCTGCTCTGGGAAGGATGCAGCTTGGAATGGACAACCTCTTCTTAGGGATAAAGGTGGTGGGTTATAACTTCTAGAGGTCCCCTTTAGAGCTGCGGTAAGGGTCTGCTACAGATGTCTCTCCTCTGGGCCCTGGGATGGTCACCTTGGGTTCCTGGGGGATTAAGTGCTCGGTACAAAGCAAAAAATGGTGCCCATAGTGTATTTCACATATACTTTAGTTTATTAAGTAGTGTAAAAATATAAATGAACACACATTTAAAAGGTACCCATGGGTCAGTAAAGGGTAGCGGTATAAAGTAATAACATCTGCAGACAGATAGCATGCAGCCTTAAAGCTGCTAAGTGCTCTAACCAGCTGGTTTTAAAAATGGCCGCCGGATCTCCGTGATCCGGCGGCGTGACCTCACAGCGTGCGGGGCTCCTTCTTAACGCGTTTCGTACAAACCCCTTTTGAGAATGTACGGTTTGTACAGTTTGTACGAAACGCGTTAAGGAGGAGCCCCACACACTGTGACTTTTATCTTTTATTTATATTTTTACACTACTTAATAAACTAAAGTATATGTGAAATACTACACTATGGGCACCATTTTGTGCTCCGTACCGAGTGTGCAATCTTATCATTTTCACACACATCACCGGACTACAGTTATCACTGGGATTAGAGAAGTCACCTATTGATACACCTGCCGAATCAAATATTGGAATATTTTTAATAGCTGTGGGGACATTTATCACCCTTCTTTATATATGGTTACGCGGACGATATTCATATGTCATAATATCTCTTACGTATATTGATAATTATTTATATTGTGTGTTACAAATTCCTGTCATTGAGATCCCGTATATTTTAGCGCTGCACTACATGTTTTATGTGGCAGTTGAATATTATCAAAGGAGCCAGGCATGCTGGCTAATTTCATTATCCAGATATGCTCATGACAATATTGAGTCAATGAATGTCAATCGGGTTCCCCTTTTTTTACATTTAACTGCTGGCTAGGAGAATGTAATTTTCTGCAAGAGTCCATCAGAAGTGGATGGTCTCTGTGGATCAGCTACATAACTGGATGACATGATAGACTTTTCTTTTTGCCTGTTTAATAAAGAACTTTGTCATGATGTTGTGTGTTTATGTAATATTGATGTTTTTTGTGAATGCGTAAATAGGGGTACTATGCACCACGCATCACTTACTCGTGTAAGCAGGTGGGGATGGACATCCGAGGCCCCATTACTTTAAAGGGATCTGCAAAATTGTAATGTGGGGAAGAGGCCTTGTTCCCCATCAACATAAGGACATGGTGCTTTGCCAGCAGGGTACACACCCCATATTCAGGACATGTGGTCAGGTATGTTTTAGCTCACATGCTCACTGCTCTCTCCTCTTGGCCAGGCAGACTGCATACTCAGATAAAGATCTGGTTGCATTTTGAGGGAACCCTTCCCTTTTTTTTTTTTTTCTTTTCCATGGAGTACCCCTTAAAAAATCCATAATAAAGATTTTAAGGGGGTATGCAATTTTTTTTGTAAGATCTCCTCTTGCAATCCATTTCAGACCCATATCTGGGATTAGGGCCTGGTATAGCTGTTGAGTGGAATCTTAGGCCCATTTGTTTGCAAACAGAATGCAGCAGCTAGGAAATGTTATTTAGCAACAACAGAAATTGTATTTTTTTGTTCTTGTTGTGAATGTCACTTTTGCAGTGATACATTGTTCAGGTGTGCCATTTCACATGCTGATTTAGTGACACTAAACTTATTTTTACACCAGTCATTCTAAAATATCATACCACATCTTTCTTTTTAAATGACTGGAAAATTAAGCAAATGTAGCTACCTTAGAACAGGAAGTCTGAGAAGAACAGAAAAAAGCTTGCATTTGAGAGATGAGACAGAGGAAAAAAGAGATAGGAGATACATTCTACTTATATTTGGACATATTCCATTTTTTTTTTTTTTTTTTAAGAGTTTAGTGTCACTTTCAGGCATCCTCCAAGCATGATATTTAAATAAATTGTGTATTTTGTATGTTACCCCCTAAGCCTGTATTCATACCTGAGCAGAATGTATTCTTGATTTTGAATCTTTTTTTCAGACATTTACAGGCATTTGTCAGGCATCTTACAAGGGTTTTACAGGCATTTGCGCATGTGTATTAAGTTTCATGAGTTTGCTTTCTGGGCTAGGCAAGAGGAGAAAAGCAGTTCTTTAGGAGAGAGATTCTTTAGGCATACAAATGTGCACAAAAATGTGCAGATGCAGGTGTTCCATTTGAATGTGACCAAAAACAACCTAATATTTTAAAACAAAAAGCTATGTATGGGGCATGGCCATTGCATAACAAACATGGACAGGAGGTAGGGCACTGCAAACAGCACACCAAGGTTGTTTTATCCTCCACCAACATCATCAGTGGTATGTCCCATAAGAGAAAGGAGGAACAACAGCCTCAGAAGCTCACAGCTTTCTTCATACAACCAGCAGGGAAGCTTAGACAAGATGGTGCTGAAGTGCGGGCTCATCTCACAGGCTCCCCACCCACAGCACCGCCAGAGGCACAAACAGGAGTAGTAAGAGAATGGCTGAAGCTGCATTCTGCACTTCTCCCTCTGACTCCACACCACTTTATGGTAACCCAGCCAAGTCTAGGCTAAGAATGTATGACCAATATCACAGTCTAGCTGAGGTGAGCCCTTCCACTGATATCCAAAGATGACGCCAGAGATCTCCATGATTCTATTGCCACGTTTCCTACTCCTGACCAGCATGTATTGGATTCTACTCTTAAAGATATGCTCATATGCCTGAGAAGTTCATTGCATGCTGATATCATGTCCCTGATGCAAAGGTTTAATACAGAAATCTATAGTTGACAAGTTGGATCACATAGAAACAAAATATAGGGAAGTTTGCCACCACTGTTAACGACTTGGTAGACTCACATGACGAAAGCAAAGAAAAACATACATAGCTAAAAGCAAAAATAGCCTGGTATGGTTTATCTTGAAGATTGTTCCCACCACAATAGTAATAATAAAATATGCTGCATCTCATATAATCTACAACCATCTGATGTAAACAGATATGCAAGAGACATGAGTTGCTTGAACTTGATGCTATAGAATTGGTCATAGACCGTATCCATCCTCTCCATAGTCCTCCACATCTTCCAGATAATGTTCCCAGGTATGTTTTAATGTGAAGGAAAATCTCTTGGCTATGACAAGCAACCTGGATACCTTACCTGCTCCATATGCAGATTTGCAGCTTTATTTTGATCTCTCCCAACACAAGCTTCTATTGTGTAGAAAACGTAACACCATTACTAAAGCACTATGGAACCATAATATTCCTTATTGATGGGGTCACCCAATAAATCTTTTTATATACATAAATAGCACAGAGCATGTCATTACAACACTGGAAGAAGGTAAGAACCTCCTACATTCTTAAGGCATAATACCAGAACTCCCCGACCAGTCAAGAGCAGGAGAAATATCTCCCAATTGGCAACAGGCCCCCCACAAGTTCAAACTGAAACCTAGGTAATTTCTGATGGCTTATATAGTATATTTTTATATGACCATTCCCAGTATGGCAGAAGCACAAATCCTGTGCTAACTGAACTCATTCCACCTTATGACCTATGCGTCTGCACTAAGATCACGTTGATCTACTTTTTTTATACCAGCCTCTGTTTTTGTTAAATTTTTGTTACTTGTTCTGTTAAATGTTTTTTCTTCTGTTGAGATAAGCTATTCTTCAATTTTTGGTTGATGGTCTATGTAGTTTTGGCAGTTACCAGCTATTGGTTTGGTTGATCTTATACTTGTGGATAACATCATGGGAGTGGGTTCTGGACAGCCATAGGTATGTGAGCAGTGTGTTGTTGGATTTAGGATAGGAGCCATATAGGAACAGCCTGGAGTGTTATGTACCCAATTACAAGCTGATTCCTGCTCTCCCTTGTTTAGAGCTAGATCAGAGTTTAATCCTGCTCTTTGCTTAATATCCCCCATTTGGTTCCATTTGGGTAATGTGATCTTCTTCTCCCCCACAAGGAAGAATGTATAAGGTTTTAATTTTTTTCATGCTAGGTGATATGATATGGCTTAGTGTTGCATTTCAAGTGTGGATCCTGAGGAAGCAAATGCAGTGAACTGCGTCGATCCCATACACCTATTGTTTGTTCATCACAAACTTAAAAAGCTGCATGCTGATGCTAGATCATGATATTCATTGGTTTTATGTAAAATGTCTATTTTAACTGGATGGATTATTAAATGTTATATTTTTTATAGTGTTGTATATTTATCCCATTGTGAGTTACATAGTCCCTTTTTTCTGAGCAAGATAGTTCCACATTTATGCTTAGGTGTGGTTACTTATGCTTGCTCTTTTTTTCCTGCTTTGATTGAAAGTTTGGGATGGTACCACAATGTGGATACTTCTAACTTGGTTCCTAATCACACATTGTCTCTTTTTTGCTTCAACTTTTCCTATTCTGTTTCTATCACCATGGGATTTACGTTAACACAACAGCAATAAGATAACTCCCTACGTGCAGTTATTAAGTTCTTTTTACTACTGGTCTCTTGTAAATAGGCTTTGCATACTCTTATTAGCTCTTGTATCTCACTACCGTGGGACTTAAATTCCTGTCACTTAATGCAAAAGGCCTGAGCCATCTGGCTAAACAGGTTTCCTAGTGGGAAATGGCCCACGACTCTGAATGTGACATTCTGTGTGTCTAGGAAGCACACTTTCATCAATCCTCAGCTCCCACTTGTATGCATAAGGCTTTCCCGTGCACATACCTTTAAAGCGAGTATATCAGCTAAAGAAAATACAGTGTCATACAGTCTCATTTCAACTGCAGCACTATATTGAGATTCAGAAAGTCACTATATCATCCTAGTGTGCACTCTAAATAATATCTACTATACATTAGTCAAACTCTATGCACCAAACACTCATCAAATGACATTTTTGAATAAGTTAATAAAAAAGTTAAGAACATTCACAAAGGATCTCTCCTACTTTGTGGAGAAATTAATATTGTCCCTGATAATCACATGGACACCTCACCCCTATCCAAATGATACATCTCACAAATGATGACCTTCCTCCAAGCTCAGAATCTGTACAATGTGTGGGGATGCTACTACGTGAATGAAAATGACTACACATTTTTCTCTGCACACCATAATTCCCTGATTGATCTCTTTTTGAAGGACAAATGGCTGCTCCAAAGTATAACCACTTTGGATATGCATACCATAATGTGGTCGGACCACATACCTATCAGCATGACGATTATGGATTCCCGCACTCAAAATCCATCTACTTATGGAAAGCCAATATGTTCCTTATGCAATCTCGTCCATATGCAGACATCTCAAAAGCTCACTTAGAGGAATATTTCCATTTTAAATTTGGATCTGTATCTAACCTTTTCAATTTATGGTCTGCACATAAAATGTACATTTGGGGACTGTTCACAAAACTTGGTGCTGGGGCTAAAAGGAAGAGGACGCAGTGCTTAGACACACATCTGAGATCCGTAATCTGGAATCTCACAATAATACACTGGTCTGCCCTACACTTAGAGTCGCTCTCAAATACCTAAGGCATGAACTCAGATTACACCTTTTAGAGATACACAAACGGCTGAAACTGTCCTATTACGCCACATTCAATGAAGTTAGGAAACTCTTGGATCATAAGCTGAAGGGACATTACAGTAAAACAAAGATCTGCATCTTATTTACCCTATTCCTAAAGCCAAAATGAAGTGGCCCCCAAGACTTAAATGATGCATTTAGTTAATATTAGAGGTCCCTTTATAATCTTAAATGTTTCCACTATCCAGCCCCTTACACCCAACATAGAGAACTTCTTACAATCTATAAATCTGCCTTAACTATCCTCTTCACAACTGCAGGATTTCAATGCTCCTTTCACTCTCATGGAAATTTGACCCCCTTCCCAACAACAAATTTCCCTGAACAGCTTCAAGAGGAATATCATAAACAATTTAAATTTAATTTAGCGACACACTGAAAAACAGTGTTTAACGCCTCTACTTCCTCTTCCTCATTTACCTGTGAGATGTTAAAGGCTTTAATTACCACTCTACTAAAGCCAGGCAAAGAGCCAAATATAAGATCTCCATTTCTGAGATGCTATCAAATCATTCCCCACTCTCCAAAAAGAAATTTCACTTACCACCGTCTGAATATTATAGATACTCTCAAATAGCACATCTTGTCTTTAGCAAGTTAATCTCCACTGGCAGGTGTGACAGTACTATAATCTAAACAGCTGAAAACTAAGGGGTATCTTTTTTTTTATAATTTGCTCCAGGATAAACCTACCTTTGTTAAATCATTCCTGTTTGAGAGTTGGAAAAAAGAGGTGGGTTCCTATATCACAACATCTCAATGGTTGGCTGCTCTTGCAGCACCCTACAAAGTAACTTAATTTACTAAATTAAAAACTTTCATTTAAAAAATTACTCTCAGGCGATATCTGACACCCTATCATTTATCAAAATTTGCCTTTACTTATCCCCAGATTGCTGGTGGGGGTGTAGGCAACATACATCACACATTATGTAAAAATTTAAATAGCTTTTGGAAGAAGATTTTCCAGATTTCCTCAGAGGTAATAGCCAGCTCTTTGATGCCCTCTCTGGGATTAGCCTTATTAAACCTTGCTATTAATACTATCCCTTATCCTCTTAGGTACACAGCTACTCATATTTTGTTGGCAGCTAGAGTAAGAATTGTGAGGCACTGTAAATCTAATATTACACCATCCTTTTATTTCACTGTCAGCCCTAGAACCAATGACACAGAACCAGATACTCATTCTGAGAGGCAAAGTAGTAACAAGAACTTGCTAATTTGAGCCATATTGTTGTATTATGACTGCAGTATGTGTCTTTTTTCTTATTAGTCATCTTTAGCCATGGTCTTTTTTAAAAATATTTTTTCCTGATATCTCACTTCTGTTTCCATTATTCTTTTGATAGCAGACCCTATTGGTCTCGATGATGTACTACTCATGTTACTTTTATATCTTTTATATATTTTTAAAGATTTAAGGTTTACAAATTGTTTTACTCTTTCTATTGTTACCAGATGCCAGATGGATGGTGCTTACTGTTCTGGAGTATTTCTGCTGAACATTATATGATAATTTCTTTGTAATTGTGTACTTTGCTTTAAAAATAAACAGTATTTTAGTGGTATTACCCTACAGAGATTGCTCTTGTTTTCTATCGTGGTGATACAGAGAAACTATGAGATCCAGTGTGGGACAGCATCATAATGGAGAGTTGCACATTTGGTTGCATTTAATCCATTGGGGCTTATAGCTTAGTGGTCATTTGGATCTGGTAAGCAATTTGTAAGCACAACTGGGGAGCACAGAATTTGGGTTTTGGTTACTTTTGGTGTTGAAGAAGTGGATCTTATATTATGAAATTTTCATTATATATTGAAGTACCTATGTGAACACTATTTGTGTGATTGCAAAATATATGTTACTAGCATTTCATTTGTGATCATATATTTGTAAAATTAGTTAATTTATCATATATTATTATTGATGTATATTAACCACTTGCCGTCCGCCTGCTGTTTATAAACAGCAGGACGGTGGTACTGCAGGGGCGGGTTGCCGTTCATTAACGGCACCCGCTATTTCTAGCTGTGCGCACTCCCTGGGAGCGCGCAGCACCACGATCAGGTGCCCGCCGTGAAACACCGATCGTCGGATGGGATCCCGATCATGTGATCACTGATTGGCCAATCCGTGATCACATGCAAAGTAGTAAGCAAGATGTCACTTGTGACATCATTGCTTGCTACGTGTGAAATCTGTGAATGATCACAGAGGTCACCTGGTACAAGGCTATTCACAACAGCCTTGTACCATGTGACAAGCTGTGTACAATCACAGCTCACTCAGTAGTTCTCAATGGCTGCAAGAATGCAGACAGAGAGAAAGAGAAATGATTGCTTTTACATCCTATATGGGTGTAAAAGCATCTACTGTAAAAAAAAAAAAAAAAAAATCTTCATCACCCCCCACAAATAGTACAGTGTCACCATGGTGACACTGTACTGCTAGGGTGACAGTATGTAAAAAAAATAAATAAATAAATAAATAATAATATAAAAAAAAAATAAAAATGTAAAAAAAAGTTTAAAAATTATAATTTTTGGTTATAAACTAATTTGGGTTATTTTTTTTTTTTACTAAAAAGATAACGGAATACATTTCAGCCAAGATTTATGAGGAAAGATTATTTATTTGCAAAATTTTATAAGAAAAACACTTTTTTTCAAAATTTTTGGACATTTTCATTTACATAGCAAAAAAAATAAAAATCCCAGCGGTTAATAAATACCAGCACAATAAAGCTTTATCTATTTGAAAAAAATGGTAAAAAAATTCATATGGGTACAGTGTTGCATGACCGCGCAATTGTCATTCAAAGTGTGATAGCGCTGAAAGCTGAAAATTGCCCTGGACAGGAAGGGGGTAAAAGTGTCCGGACAGGAAGTGGTTAAGTTGTTTGTTTTTACATGCTGCACTGTATACATTAGTATTGATGTTATTTGGTATCATAAATGTGTACTGGTTGCTTATAGATAGTAGACCTGGGTGGGGTAACTTTCATGAATATTTGACAATCACTTCTACAGTAGAAAGCAGTTAGTGTTGGCTTTGGTGTTATGGTATCTACTGTATATATGAGTTTATATAAGTACTTTTTTTTTTAGTATGTAAAACATGTGCTTTCTTCAAACATGCAATCATCTTCAGGGCAAGTTCCCGTATTTTGTTCCATAAGTCAACATAGAACTTACCCTGAATAAAACCCAAGTCTTTTGTACAGAAGGAGGTAAGGCTACTGATTATTGGCTAAACAGTAATTGTCTACTGATTAAAACTGTGTGAATTACAAGACACATCATAAAATAAGTATACATTTCAGTGTATTCATTTTAGTAGTGTCTTTCCAAAATTGTATCTACCCTTTACAAAATATTTGTTACAGACAATATTTTAAAAATTAATGTAATTTTTTTTTTTTTGCAGTGATTCCTTGATTCATCCATCTTTACTTTATTATAGAAAGAAAAAACAAAATAAACCTACAGTTAGTAAATGAACAACAAGCAGAAAAGTATAGTCTATCTCAAGATGTAATTGCTACTTTTGATATCTTTGATGAAAGCACTGAGCTCAAAGAAAATGGACAAAAACCTTGTATTAGACCTTTATGAGGCAAAGAAACACAAATTTCATATTTTTTGTGGCTGTTTTTTTCATCATGCCATCTAAAGCTCCTTTCTGCTTGGAAAATTCATATGTATCAATAAACTACAATATCTTACATTTATGACATAAAAACATATGGTCTACGACAAGACAAACCTGTTTATAACACAGATTTCACATCTAGGATAATTGCACTTTTTCTATCTAGAAAAATATTATATTACATGCACCCATTCCCCCAGTTCACAAAGGAACTTCAAGGCAAACAATAAACGTTTAATTTACTTATGTTTACGTTTACAAGCTTACACATTGATTAAATCATTTATTTTACTTTTTGTGCAAAATCTTGAAAAAAAAGCAAAAACATAAAACCATGGGTGATTATTAAGGATTAGATTCAGATCGGATGTGAGTTCGATACAAAATCAGCATGTTCACCGAACTGTCTAAAAAATGTCAGAAATTGGCAAGTTTGGAGGAAAACATCATCGCGTGGCAAGCCAATTTGGCAGTGGGGAAGCAATATTGGGCAGCAGGGCATCATGATTGATAGTAGATTTTGCTAGATGCCATATATGAGATCTTGCTTCAAACAGTAGATCTTTGAGGACACAGTCAATCACTTTTCTTTGTTTAAGGGCTTTTATTGCCCAATTTTATTAAAAGAAAACTCCAGAAATCAAAATCAAAGTGTTTTCCTTGCGGGGGTTTCTAGCATTTCTCTTTTGCAAAGAAATACTCATTCAGCCCCCAGGCTTACATTTGCAGCACTGCTGCTCTGACCTTGCCCTTTAGACCCTTGTTTGTCTCCTACAGACAGTCTTCACACACATGTTTGATTCATACACCTGGTAGCCCCTTGCTGCTCTGACTTCCACATATCTCCTAGGTGGAGCCCTCCTGACTCCTTGCAAAGACCTCCTCTGTCAAGGTAGAACTCAAATCCCCTTCAGATCTCTCCTAAAAGCCCAGGACATGCTTGTCCATGTAGTGGATTGGAGATTTAATCTCTCACAAATCTCTATGAAATCTCTGGGCTCCAGGTCTCAAACTAGGTTTTACCAACCGATGAGTAAACTGAGAAGCCATTTTCTTTTGAATGACACAAGTTCCCTGGAGTCCCTTAACCTGCCTGGATGAGAACCTGGTGTCAAAAACTCTTTTTTTACCATGACAGGGCATAGCCCTGTTACACATTCATACTGGATTTACATCAGGTGACATTTTCATTAAGGTGTTTTTACTGTAATGTTATTAAGTGACCTTTTCTAAGGTATCTGTGTGTTTAATTAAGTTTGCCTTTGTTGGAATTGTTACTAGGAGATAATAATGTATCTTTGTAGTTCTTCCCCTGCAATGGGGTAGATTTCTGGGGACCTCCTTACTATAGGGCGGCTTACAGATTCCACTATAAATACCCTAACAAACTCCCTTTTTGTGAGAGTGTGGAGAAGAAGCCATTGTCCCTTAACACTGGGCTAAGGATGGATAAGCAGCTATTATTTAAATACATTCAAAGCAATGTTTTGTTTTGGATAATGTAGGGAAGGGTTAGCAATCCTATCAAGTGTTTCTTGTGGTTTGTGTCTCACTTGGTGGATTTCCTATCTCTAACTGCCCTGCTTACCATTATCACCAGTACTGAAAGTGAAGGAAACAGGAATAAATAGGAAGTGCAAGGAACAGTGACAACTGCTCTTCACATTACAGAGATTTCTACTCATTCCACTTTCTACAAGAGAGGAAAAAAAGTCAAATCTCAAAGGGCCACATAACAAAAAAAAACTGATTGGCCAATCAGTGATCACATGAATCGGGACCTCACACAGAAGGCCCTGTACAGCGATTGGTGTACCACTGTGTTCAGGAAGCGCGCACAGACAGTGAATGCAGAGACCGTTTATAAACGGCCACCCACTCCTGCACTGCTCCCGTCTGGTTGTTTATGTACATGGGCCGGACGGAAAGTGGTTAAATGAAATGTAAGAAAATGTGAGTGAACCATGTTAGAGGGGTGTGACTAATGGGCTGGAATCTGAGTTGAAGCCTGTCTTTCATTTACCTTACATTGGAGTTGAATATAGTGATTGGCTGTACCTGCATGCAATAGTAACAATGATACACAAAAAATATGCCTGTGAACCCACAAGATGAAATTAATCTAATAGAGGTAATAAATTAAATTAATAAACTACAAATGGTTTGTTAAAAATGTAAGGTCTGAACAGATACTATATAAAGATACAGTAAAGTCAGCTCCAATTTGTAGAATGATCTCCAGTAGGGATGAGCTTAAGGTTTGGAGGAAACCTTTGCTGCTTAGGTGTTCAGATGAATATTCAAACATTTACCTGTTTGTCAAGTATGGTATCAGTATTGTTCCTGCTATTATACATGACAGCTTCTCACTGAGTTATTAATAACCAGGGACATCACTGACCCCCTTCACTTACATGGCAAGAAGTCCCTGTGTGTGGGATGGTGTGGTGGTAAAATCACTTACCAAATATGGCCATGGCTATAGGCCAAACATGGCCATGTCCATATCTTATCAGTGATGTCACCACATGCCTGTCCACTTGTATATAAACCTGACCGATCCAGAGAACCATCATGTATGGTACCAGCAGATGGGTTTGAGTATTGATGTTTTTTTTCTTTTGATGATTGGTAGGTGACATTCACTGTGATTGAAGCTGGATTTACAATGATGATTTTTTTAAATAAAGGACTTCTCAAAAACATGTGTGTGTGTTTATGTGTGTGTGTTTATTTGCAACTGACATTTTTATGAATGAATAGGAGTAATATTTTCTTTTTACTCATTCCCATGGGATGTGGACATCTTGGGCCCCCATCTTAAAGGAATCATGACAGATTTACATTTTTTGGGGGTAATTTCTTGTTGTCGCTGTGTTGTGTGTTTATGTAATATTTTAATTATATAAAATGTAATAATTATAATTTTTTGTACTCCTTATTCTTTCATGCTCACAATCCCAGGAAGAGCAATTTTCCCCGTGTTTATGGCATGTGGTCTGACATGGTTTATGGAGGGGGGGGCACATGGCTACCCCAATTTTCTGGTCTACTAGAATACATGTTTAAATTAAGGGTCTGATATGCATTTGGAGGGGGATGGGGGATGCTATTTTTTAAAATTTGCACCAGATAAAAAAAAGTCTGGTGTGGATTTTTTTTTGGGGGTGAGACTGTGTCATTTTCATTGAGGTTTTTTTGTGTGGGGCCCCATAAGGATGTGATACAGATTTTTTTGGGAAAAACCCCATATCCTTTTTGTTACATTTTAGCAAAAGTGATATTTAGAAAAAAAAGCTGTTAATTCACTTTTCCCTCTAATCATCCTCTCTTCTTGTAAATAATGCAATGGGGACCCTCTGAGCTGCATACCACACCCTCATCCTCTTTTATATAGGGCCTGCTATTTACTTTGGAGGGTCCCCATTGCATACATTTCTGATTTAAGGAAGCTTTGCAGGAAAATGTGAATTAATAGCATTTTAAATGGCTTTTTTGTTTGTATATGTTACTTTTGGAGGTTTAGTGGACCCCCCAAGTAGTTTTTTTTTTTTTTTTAAGGAATGGTGTAATTTTAATATTGCACTTTCAGTATTATTAATTATGTTGCTTTCTACAAAAAAATATATTTTTTTTGCATTGGTAGCAGTACATCACTACTCCTTCCCACTTGTTCACCATTCCCATGACATCACATTAAAAACTTAAAAAAATGATTTCACAGATTCAGCTTTTATAGCAATATAGCAAGAGACAACATTGATAGTTTGGATTTCAATCTATGAAATAAGTCTATTAACAAAAGAATAGTATAAACAGCTGGTAATTGTAAAATAACCTATGAGTAAAATATTGTTGGTGATTTGTTTATCCTAATAAATTTAAAACACCAAGCACAACCAAGGAACATTTTATTCAAGCTCCTTTCTTCTAATTTAAGATTTGTTTTAACTCCCTGGAAGAAGTGTTAGAAAAAAAAAGAAAAGTTTGAATTCTTTCTGAGCTCAAACCTGCTGATAAGATGCTATTTTGTATTGATTTTTCCTGAAGCCAGTAATCTTGAAAGCTTGTAACAGAGGATGAGGTAAATATCATTTTATTTGCTCAAATAGGTTTAGATTAGATTGAGATGAAAAACCAGGGACATACCAAATTAGGACTGAAAGCAACAATTACAGATTATTGTTTCCAGTGGTAACTGGAATGGCTTATACTGCTGATAATGCAGTTTGATTTCAGGAAAAGTATACTGTTTACATTCACATTTTAAATGTCACTTAATTTATGTGTTGAAAACTCAAATAAATTAGCATTTCAATTATCCCCTTGTGTTATCCAACTGGTAAATTTAAAGGGTGAAAACTGATAGAGAAATTGGTTGCTTTATAGGTACAGCATATCAGAGATCTATCTCCATAATATAAAATGAATTAAAAATTCCACCAAGGTAAATTAGCATCTCACAAAAAGTGGCAACCATCCCAACCTATAACCAGCCTTAGCAGTAAGGTGCACATGGAAGGGCAATGCATATTGCAAACAAACAAAGGATTTCCCAGCAACACTTATCAGCCAGCCTGTGAAACAATCAATTTTGCCCCATCTAACAGTTTGCATTAAAACAGGATTTTGTTTGCACACATTCGCAAATACAGGAGTAAGCCACAGCCCACATCAAGGGTCCTTTGTATACTGTGGACCTAACTAAAATTACCAAAGCCTCCATAGTAGTAGCAGTATCAATGGATAGGTTAAGGGCAGGTGTGCCTGAAGGAGCCCATCTCTCCTTAAAGGTACAGGGATGCACGTGATGCCCAGCTATACCAAAATGACAGGAAAGGCATCCAGTGCATCCCTGCATCCAAATTAGCCAACTACACAAACAATGGCAACCGCCCCAACCTATAGCCAGCCTTAGCAGTAAGGTGTACATGGAAGGGCAATGCACATCGCAAACAAACAAAGGATTACCCAGCAAAACTTACCATCCAGCCTGCAAAACAACCAATTTGGCCCTGTCTAACAGTTTGTGTTAAAAACAGAGGGTTTTGTTTTCACACATTTGAAAATACATGAGTAGGCCACAGTCCCACGTCAAGGATCCTCTGTATACTGCGGACCTAACTAAAATATCCAAAGCCTCCATAGTAGGAGCACATGTAACAATGGGTAGTTTAAGGACAGGTGTCTTGATATTACTGGAATAAAGCAAAAAAGGGGAGCACTCTCCTCGTGCATTACTGTGATAAAAAGGAATTTATTAAAAATGACAAAAGTAATATACTCACAAACCAAGAGTCATAAAGCAAGCTAGAAACCAATGTGACAGTCCAAGCAGAGTAGTTAAATGAGCAGAATAGAGTAGTTCAATGAGCAGTTCAAGAACAGTGTTACAAGCTCCTGACATTACTTACCCCCCCCCTCCAAGGAGGGGCCCCCAGATCCTAAGAGGCAAGCTGAATGTTTGGCACAGGACCATCAGGCTGGGCATCTGGTACAGGACCATCAGGCTGGGCATTGGTCAAGAGATCAGCGAGTTCAGATTAGTTAGCAGGCAAAAAGTCTATGGAACTGCACTGGACAGTAGACAGAAAACCAGTAATGTCAGGCTAGATAGCAGGTGACATCGTAGACAGGTTTGAGCATATGTAGTTGAAGTAGGGTGAGGCCAGGTTACAGGAAGGCCTGAATATTGAAAAGCAGGAGGCTTAATTGGCATGGGCTGGACTTGAATAACTAATGCAGAAGCAGAGTGGACTGCATCAGCAGGTGTAGAGATAGACTGGATGCATCAGCAGGTGTAGAGACAGACTGGATGCATCGGCAGATGTAGAGGCAGCAGAACTTGAGGAAAAGTTAGCCTGGATGCTCATCCAAGGGTGTTTAGGAACAGGCAAAGGTAGGAGTAATCCAGAGGGTTTGACCTTTGAGGACTTGAGAGTGAGCACAGTTTTTGCAAGTTTTTTCATAGAAACAGGAGTCTTTATAGAGAGAGGGCCACCAAAGCCCATGTGAACAGAATATAATTTCCTAATTGCTGTAGCCAGTACAAAGCTAAATGACAGTTACTCTCTCCAGATGATTTGCCATTAATATAGCATAAAAATCACCATAGACATTATATGGTATTTAGATAGGCAGTCAAAATCTTAAAAGGGAAAACAATGATTTGGTCAATTTTATTTTAGTTCTGAAATGGTTATTTTATATCTAGTTTTATGGTGTATATATTCACCCAGAACATTATGTGTTAGCTAAATAAAAATCTCAGCAGATGTTGTTTGTTTTGCAGCTCTCTTGGTCAGACTAAATCCTTGCTCTGGATCATTCAAAAAGGGATACATCACTGCTATTAGTTATCCTCTAACACTTTTGTATGTAAAATATATCTAAAGAGCCTGTAAAAATCAGGCTTCTAGCAACACGTTGTAAATAGATAGAGCAATGGGTGAGAAGAGAAGTTAGAAGAAGTGGTTGATAAAAAGAAAATTGTTTTAACTTTTTGTTTTTTTTTTTTTTTTTTAGTTTTGACTATAATAAATAATCACAGAAAATATGTGCAAAACCACTTAACACTTACTATATGTCAGAAGACTTTTTATGAATGAATGTATAGGATCACAGATATAAGTCACTAAGTGTGGTTTGCCACTATCGCAGTGCGATTTGGAATTGCGAGCAGAATCACAGTGATTCTGCCCATGTTCCCAAATTGCCAAATGTGAAGTCCCAAAAGAAAAAATCAGCTAACATATCCAGCATGGTTAGAACTATTTTGGTTGGTTTTGGATGCCAGTTGTTGAAATGTACAGTACATGCATTTGTATATTAGAGCACCCTGGGTTTTGGAAAATGTATGGTGCTCAAAAGAGGTTCCAGGGTATGTGCTGAAGTTCCTTAAGTTTACAATGTTTGATAAAGGGAAGCTTTAAATAAAGTATCTAGCGGAGAACATGATATCTTCAATACAGTCTTTTTGGAGGTGAAGTAGGAGAGGAGGGCTCACAAACTATGATAAGAAATCTTACCACTGACATATCTAAGAGCTTCAAGAGATTCAAGATGTGGGTAATTTTTCTTTCTACTAATAAAAATAAACTCTGAATTTTCACTTAAACATGTGTTTGTCAATAAAGAGACAAGTGGGGAAGATACTGTTTGGCATATATGCATGCTTTTAAAGTGGTTCTACAGTCTAAACTGACCCAATCAGACGCATGCCCACATGGGTGCCCCCTCAGTGAACAGCTTGCTGAGGGGTCTCCTGCAGGAAAGGAGGAGCAGACAGAGCCAGCAGGGGACTGCAGAAAAGAAGCTAAGAGACCACTCTGTGCAAAATCATTGCACAAAGCAAATGGAAACACTACATAATTTGCAGGTGTGAAAGTGAAGACGCGTTTCATGTTCAAAGCGGAAGTGATGTAACATTCTTTTACTTCTGCTGTATGATGCGACAAACAGGGGCTTATCTGCAGGCTGCCTCTTATCTTTGTCTTCTTCATGCTTCAGTGACTAGCACAGCCAGATGTCATACAATGATTGTTTGCACCTTCATTCTCTCACATTAAATGGCAATCACCCAGCTCTTTTGAATTGTTTCTTTTATTTAGCTAACAGGTGGGAAGCCTCACTTTTGTAATTTACAGCATGAAGACTGAGATTGAGTTCTGCAGTACCTTTTGCAGCAGTTGTTTTCTTATTCTAGGTCACAATCCTGCCTTTTGTCTCTTTCGGTCAGTTGACCATGTCGACTGCACTCATGCTTATCAGACAATGTTTTCCTAGAAACTGTATATGCCATCATAACCTTTGATACTGTACATCGTGCAAATACATTAACAACTTCAGTCACAGAGGCACCAGATAACTGGGCACCAACAATTTGCCCTCTTTGAAGCTCAGTAAGCTCTAACACAACTCTGTATTACTAGCAGCACATGCAGTGAATGACGAAAGTGAGACGTCCCACCTGTTAGCTACGTGTCTCATCACACAGCGAAAGCAAAAGAGTTACATAATGTCTGCTTTCAACACAAAACATGCAGTCACTTTCACACCTGAAAATCATAGTGTTTCCATTTTTTTGTCCAACCCTTGTAAGTTCATCATCTTTTTTTATTTTAATTAAAAATATTTGCATTTACAGTCACTTTAACTTCAAAAGAAGTAGACAACATGTATTAAAAATGTATAGGTATGACAGCATATTTCTCTTTCTAATTTGGTTCAGATATGCTTACTTAATACTTTAAATCAACACTGTTGGCATCAACAATGGCCATGCTATGAAAAAAAAAAATCATACAAATAAAAATTTACAGCCAATAAAAGTTAAAATTTTCTGTGTTGTTTCTTTGTTTTTATATATTTTAACATGAGTAATGACTGAGTTCAGTGACCATACAATAAAATATAAAATGGATATTCCAAGGTCTGGTCATATACAGTAATATAACAGAACAAAAGTGGGAAAAGCCCAGGGACCTGTTGAAGCTTAGTCACAATAAAGGTTTGAATGTAAAAATCCAAACAGAGGCTTATCTGCAGGCTGCCTCATATCTTTGTCTTCTTCATGCTTCAAACATTTCAGATGCTCTTCCATCTTTAGATCAGCAACTTTGAATTGTTCTAGCTGTCATTCTGCAGTGACTAGCACAGCCAGATGTCATACAATGATTGTTTGCACCTTCATTCTCTCACATTAAATGGCAATCACCCAGCTCTTTTGATTTGTTTCTTTTATTTAGTCCTGAAGTTTTTACACTAGAATCTCATTAAGGATGAACTAGTGTAGTCCTGTCAAAAAACTAATGGAAAAAAAAGTTTAAAAGTGAAATGTTTCACCTGCACTGTCACTAAATGGCAGACTGGAATTTATCAAAATTTGCCATGGTTTCATAACATCTGTTTAGGTTCTTTTCTCAGACTCTTTTTATACATGTCTATTCTAGATATTTCAAGTTCTGAAAAAGAAGACTGAGAGCATGAATTATAAATCAGCCAGCCAAAGTATAGACAAAAGTATTTATGTATATATCTATACATGTCATCACAAATTGCAGTATCCCTTACACAATACAATCTACTTATTCTGCTACTTTTTTCCCTTGTAGCATTGAGGGCTTTTTACTTGATTTCTAGACAACATCAGCTCAGTACCCGTCTAGAATTTCCTTGGCTACCACTTGTTCTCTGTTTTGCTTTCATTTCAGTCTTGACTTCCCTCCTGCTCAGGATTTCTAATTTAGGCTAAACAGTCTGCACTCTTTCATCTCATTGGGTCTATGCATTTCTTTTAAATCTTGTATGGTGGCCTGCATTTAGATTCTGCCCAATGTTCTGTTTCCTGATCCTGTCTTTTGTTTTTCTTTTGTTCCACTCACTAGTGATATAGTGCATCTCCAGTGACTAAATCCTACTTCTATGCTTGCCAGACGGTGATTTACAGCTGTAGGTAAGCATAGGGGCAAATAACCAAAAATAAACAACCAATTTATTCTTCTTACTTATCTCCTTTATATCCAGATAATCTTTTTTTCAAGGTGGTAAATAATCTTCATGATGCAGATGTTGTGTTGTTGATCTCCCAATCTATCCTTTAATTCTCGATGTTGTTAGGCCTCAGATACTTGAACTCTTTACTAGCACCAGGATTTCAGTTCATTGTTTTCTTTAAAGCTTTTGTCATCTTTGGTTGCATTGATATAAGCAACAAAAAAATAAATATTGAGATTGGCTTTACACATGAATATAGAAATGTACATATCAGTTAATTATATATCTAGTTGGGCTAGAATACTGTTGATTCTGGTTCACAAAAGAGTTCTAGAACTGATAGGGATGAAAAAATTTATTTATCTGGGCATAAAGGCTCATGGACAGGGTCATATTTAGAATTAATGCTACCCAAGAGAAGTGGGAAAAAATAATGCATTTTTTAAAGACCCTTACAATGTCTCCATTCACTGGTGTGCAAGTTAAAAGAGAAATATGACTTAAAAAAAATTATGCTCACCTAGGTGGATGCAGCATTGTAGCGATGCTGCATATGTCCCCTGCAAGCTCTGTAGTGAGAACTGATGATGACTGCTGAAATTAAAGATTGGCTACTCTGATCTTTGATCCTTTTCTACACTGACCATTACTAGAACTGGAGAGACACTGGAGCTGCAATGTTATACAGAAATGGCATATTATGGATAAGCATTGGCAAATATTGGTACACTATTAAACCATAGCAAACAAGTGAAGCTTTTGCCTATAACAACAAGCACTATTCCAATAAAACATAAAGAAGGTCATGATTTTATTAATTTAAACCTTGGCCTGTGCTCCATTAAGGAGGTTGTGTTGGTACCGGTCAGGTATATAATGTACTTTTTCCTTCATTGCAGTATTTTACTATCTTTATCTACTATTTTTATTTTACTATCCCTTATCTCTGATTAATGTTGCTTTACAATAGCATGTCTAGGCTATACGTTATCAATTTGTGATACTTTGTTTTCCTGGTTTATTTATCACAAATATTTGTAGCGGAACTCAAGCTAACTTACTTAACAATACACACCCAACTTCTTCTGAAGCTTCCCCAGATCTTTTTTTTTTTTTTTTTAACAAAACTTCCTTTTTCTGTGGTCTTCTATCCAATAGGGTTACATCATGGGCCCTTCCTTCTCCACCACAGAGGGGGGTGGGCTATCTATGGACTAAGTGACACTCTAGTAATAATATGTGAGTGCCACCCAGCCCAGGAGTAATGGGAGTCCAGGCTGTGTGATGATGCCGCATAGGCTCACAGGAGAGATGGGCTCCTAAGAAATAGGGAGAATGATAATGATGGTTATTTTGCTTGAAGAGGATTGGTAGTGCTGGCCCGAGAAAGAAGCAATGGATATTGCTGGAGCTTACAGCAAGTAAGTGGAGATTAGCAACTTTTTTTTTCTTTTTTTAATAGGAGTCAGGGGAGGGGGTTGCTGAAACAGTTGCTGTCTCTTTAAGAACCATTTCTGCCTAAAATGCATATATACTATTTACCTTTACAAATGTACTTCCATGATCTTTGTTCTCTTGCACTGCTAGAGCCAATGTTAAGAACCTTCAATATATGACACTACTGAAAGTGCTGGATGCCTGTGCCCCCCTTTTGTGTGATGTGCCCCCTCTCTATCACTATTGTTTCCCTATAGCTATGAATCAAATTTTTCAATACTATAAGTTAATTTGCTTTTTATCATAAATAAGTAGATCTTTTAAATTATAATTGGATGCTTACTGCTTTTAATTTAAGTGTTTCAAGTGTTACTAAACCAAGGACCCTGCATTCACTATATCTGGTCTCCCACAGTACACACAACATGGAAATGCAATTACTTTAGTAAATATAAACTGCTAAATACCTTTTCTCATCATCAGTCTTGTGACTTCTATCAGTGTTCTGGCTTTAACCAGTGGTACTGGTTAGAGCTTGTAGGTGGAGTTTTCTCTAGGATGATGTAGAACCCCTGACTTCTGTCTGGGCAGTGCTGATTGGCCCTGTGCTGATCACATGCACTCCAAGAAAAAAAACTCTCTAGCAATACACACTAAACTGAGCATGTGCAGTGTCTCTACATGATATATCTTATCAGGAGATAAGAGGGGCGCACTGGAAGAAGGGGAGGATAAGAGAAGTGAGGATCAAACAGTGTATTTACACAATGCAGAGGATTAACCCCTTAGATTCCACAGTGAGTATAACTAGCATGCTTTACTGCATATACAAACTGATTTTACTGTTGTGCTTTTAGTAACACTTTAAGTGTATATATATATATATATATATATATATACACACACACTGTGTTAATATATATTCATTTTGTACAGCACAAGTGTTTGAAATGAAAGAAAAAAAAACCTTAGGTGCTTAGCTCATTTTCAAAAGTATTCAGTTTATAAAAATATTTGTAATTTGATACATTAATGTAGAATATCCTAACTCTTACAGAGATAATCTTTACTATAGAAATATATCAAAGCTGTTTTTAAAGGTTAGAAATGTTTGCCATAGTTATTGTTTTGTTCTAACTAGAGTTCTTCATTTATTTTGAAATGTCACAAACCTACTTAAGTGATGTTTATAGAGTGTGAATTAAATGTAAATATCATAAAAACCCAGATAGATAGGGAGCACTTGGTTCAACTTGATTGCCCTTTTACCATGATCTGATGCTTCTCAAATCTTACATTATATATTTATATTTTATTATATATTCAAAGCGATTATGTCAGCATTTAGTTAGATTTGTTACATATATTCAGGGGCTTTTTTTCTCAGAAAATAGGTGCAGTAACTCAACCACGACCCCCCTCCACCCCCCACACCCACACCCATACCATCCAAACCACATCAAATAGTGGGTATGGTCAAATTTCACTAACAGTGGGAGGATCCTAAAGGGGCATTAAAAACCAAGGGTGCATTACATATCAAATGAAGAGTTGGGGGAGAGTTACATGCAAAGTTCAGGGGGGAGCTACACACAGAGTGCAGATTTCAGGGGTGTGCAACATACAAAGTGCAGAATTCAGTTCTCTACCTCCACATCCCCCATCCATATCTCACTTTCACTCCTCTTCAGTTCTGACCTCTGCATGCAACTCCCATCCCTAAAATCTCCACCATCTTCCACATGTCTTACTTCTGTTGCTTTATTAAGCTGAAGCACCGGGCCAGCTCTAGTACTTACCCACATACTGTAGGTGGCTCTGTCTCTCTCACTTGCAGGGATAACATCCAGAGGGAGTGTTGACATCTGCACTGCACCCCTGGCACCTGCATGTCCCTTGTCCCCATCCTTCACTCAGTGGGAAACGCTCTAGAGATCAGATTTGCCGCTGGAGATAAGCTTGTATACACAGAAGCTGGACTTCTGTTTTTACAGGTGATAGTGGTGAGTAGGGAGGGCCTGAGCCAGATTCCCATCTAAAAAAAAGCCCTGAATGTATATAATATAGCCATGTGTACAACCTACTAAATGCCAAACATGCAGATTAGAAACAAAAAAGGACCAGTGAAGACATGTTGCCCGCATTACTACATGTATGTTAACATGTATTAGTGAGTTAGCTTGCATTGGAGTAAGGCAACCCATTCATTTTAAACGGGCTGCCAATGCACTGCAATGGACAATTTAACAGATATCAACTTCTTTTTAAAGCACCATGCACACAGATGGTTCACATTGCATTGTTGTGCTTTGTCAAAGTGTGTTGGGATGGCATTGAAAACAAATGGTACTGCAACACACTACAGTCCGTTTTTTATGTGAATGACCATTGCTGTAATATGTGGTTAAAAACATATTTTTACCATTTGCACTGCATTGCACATATTTTTCTCCTTGACTGGAACCTACTGTCTAGCTCTACCTTGAGCTGCCCATGCCCTCTGTATTACCTTCCCACGAGAAAGCTCTACAACTTGACCACTCTCAACTATCCCATTAAGAATAGTCACAGTGTCAGTCTATCTACTGTAGACAAAAATTACACAATGAGAGTGGCTACAGTGGCTGGGAAACTTCTATATGTGCATATGAACACTCTTCCTAGCATCCCACTGCTCCAGTATATCTGCATCTTGAAAAGTCCACTATTACCATGGAAGCCTTCCTAGAGTCAGGAGCAGCTGGCAACTTCATTTCTGCATCCCTTATAAAAAGGTTTATCCGGCCCCTAAAGCCTCTCTCACAGACCCTCCCACAGCATCTTTAAATCCCAAACTTTAAGCCAAATCCCATTGAAGTCTATGGGACAATGAGAAACCTTGCTGCTGAATTCTGTTTTTTTTTAGGGCTAATAGGCGAATTACTGTAAAACAAAAAAGGAGGAGCTGGGCAGCATAATGAAGGGTGTACTAATGCAAGCAAAACGTAAAAAAAAATACAATCAGAGAGCGAGTCTTTTCACATAGCATCGATGATAAAATAAAAAATACACAAATACGTGCTTGGGGATGCCTTAAACCTGTATGTGACATTAGAGAACAGCACAAATATCATAGACCGTCTTAGCAACAGCATGGACTGGTTACACATATTTGCCTGTGGAATTGATTTTTTCTTTTACAACTAGCTTGGCTAAGATACAGCAGCAGCATTCCAGTATAATTCATTTAATTTTGAATTATTTTTTTTAGGTAACCTCAGTCTCTTAATAAAGGGGGCAGAGCCCTGATGCATTGCCATGCCCACTTCTCCCATAGTGTTTGCCTTCAGGCATAGGTAATTCTCTATTTCTTACAAGAGGTGGCTTAGGAATTTCATTGTGAAATTGAGTGATTTTCTCATGAGGGATGAATCTTTATATGCCTCTTTGATTTGAGAGTCATTTGAGTATTTATATTTATGTATTTATTAAAGATTTCATACTGCTGCACTTTATTTGTGCCTTCAGTTATCCATTCGTTTTCAGTCTAAGATTACTCCGATTTTCAGAGGAACTGCAGCAAGAGCAGTGCATTTAACCCTTGGTGCAAGATTATCATTTCCATTCTTGTCTTGTAAAGATTCATTGGACTCTAATGATTATTAGTTATATGTCTTGTTTTATGGTCTTTTCTCTCAAAACTGAGATCTAGGCCTATCTTTAACAGCAACTGATATAGGATCTTATCAAGATGCCTCATATACTCTGACAACTTTTCTCTTTTTTTCTCTTTCTCTTTTTTCTGGTGGGTGTGCTCAATCTGGCACATGAGCTCTGAGGCCTTTTCAGTTTGCCCAAGCACATCTAGCAAGAAAGTTTTCCATCTCCAATAGTCAAATACAGTGTAAGAAGGGCTACTCTTGACACTTGGCTATACTATCTTCCAGAGCTGTGATACATTAAGACTCTTGGGTTTTCTGGTGGGTCGTCTCAGATTTATTAGTTAGACATCAATGTCACTTGTCAGCTGGGAGGTCGTACCCTGGAAACAGACAAGATGGTATTTTCTCTACTCTAACAATGCTTATGTGTGGATGGATCTATATTTATGTCCAGTACAAACATCTACTGCTTAGCAGCTAGCACTGCCACTACTTGGGAAATCTAGTCCACCATTCATGCATCCTTGATAATGTCCATTACTGCGCTCAGCTATACTGGATGATTCTGCTTCTTGTGCCACATTGGCTGTGGTGATGTCCATGTTGACTTTGTGGCTTGTTAAAATGGTTGTTGTGGATCAGAATAAATCCCAGACAAGTCCCCCCTTGTAGCTATGGAGAAGCCACTGAATCAAATCGGTCTTTCTGTTCTCAGTGATGACCCAACCTGGCTGTGTCCATTCTCATTGGTACACCTGTGTCTGTAAAATTGGCTTTTTTTAAAGAGTTTAAAATCCTGTAGATAAGTAACTGAACAGGTTGCAAGTATAAAAATATTGCTTGTATGGTTGAAGTATAGTAATGGATACAGAACACAAATGCAACAAACTGTAAACATGTACAACACTGGTAAAATACATCAGAATACCGAGATGACATGACTAATAACACAAGGGAAAAAGGGCCCTATCTAAACTGCTGGTCAGTGGAGTGGGAGTATTTGTAATTCCAAGAAAAGAGAGTGCAAAGATGACTCTCCTCAGACAGCAATGTTAAATGGCTATAACAAGAACAAATGTCCAGAAGACCTCTCACCGCCAACATGGTCCCTGGGATCCTTGGTGGTGGTCTCTCTCTCTCTTTGTCTGTCTCTCTCTTTATCTCTCTCTCACACTGGAAGTCTTCAGCAGCAGCACTGCACTGTACATGCAGTATTACAGTCACTGCTCAGAGCAGTACAGCAGCTCTACTTGCAGCCACACAGGAACAGTAACACAGTAACAGCCAGTATGGCAGCTATCCTTGCAGCACAACATCAGCAGTGCAGGAACATTACATTATCTGGAGTCACAGAACAGCAACACAGCCACAGCAATAATGTTCCAGGTGGTCACAGGTCGGCAACACAGTCTCTGGTGAGCTCAGCATCAATGGGAGCTGAGTAAAAGGATCCTCCCTTCTTCTGGCTCTATAAGGCAGATCAGACGTCCACTCTCTCTCAGTCTCAACTTCTATATGACTCCTTGCACTGTCTACATGGTGTGGCTCTCCTCCCCATTCCCTTTGGGCCTGTTGGACAGAGTTACTTGCAGTCACTCAGCAATCAATCAGGATCCTTCCTTTCACTCTTGTTCTCCACTAAAATGGCTGCTGTTCCTCCTTTATTGAAGTCAACTTCTTATCTCCGAACTGTCCATCAATATATCAAAAAAGGAGCAATGATCTGCAACAGGGAGGAATGTTTTGTTGCGCAACTTAAATGGCCATCAGCTGTACTATATACTGTACACTCACAGCTCAGGCTAATCCTCTACTCCTCTGTGCACTTGGCACTGGAGTCATTCCTTTTCTGTACACTTTATAAAGATGGGTGATCTTACTGTACATTATAACTTTTTTTTTTTATGGTTGAACTGGATGGACTTTTGCCTTTTTTCAGCCAGACAAACTATGCAACTATGTTACTTGTAGCAAGAGCCAGTTTACTTCTATATACTTGCTGCTAGGGCCAATCCTCCTCCACACTCATAACTGGGGTCAGTCTTTTTCTGCACTTTGTTCATTTTCTGCTGGGTCTGAACCTCTTCCGTCCTATTAGTGCAGGGTCTGATTCTCTTCTGTGCACTTAATGCTGTAGCTGATCTTTTTCGTTTGTGCATTCACTGCTGGGGACCATCCTTTTCTGTCTAGAGGCAATTAGAATCAAATCTTGAGGTGTTAATGCTTGTGGTAACATTTTCTTTCAGTCCCAATAATTTTTCATGGGATAGCTAAGTGTGTGCTAATCTAAGGTATATTTGACCCATTGCATGAAATTGCTTGTGTTATGTACAGCCAGCAATAAAATTAAGATGTTTGTTGATTTTAAGGTTGTCAGTAAATATAAGTGATAATATATACACTATATTGCCAAAAGTATTGGCACCCCTCCAAATCATTGTATTCAGGTGTTCCAATCACCTCCATGACCACAGGTTTATGAAATCAAGCCTCTAGGCATGCAGACTGCTTCTAGAAACATTCATGAAAGAATGGGTTGCTCTCGGGAGCTCAGTGAATTCAAGTGTGGTACAGTGATAGGTTGCCACCTGTGCAATAAGTCCATCAGTAAAATGTCCTTGCTACTAAATTTTCCAAGGACAACTGTTAGTAGTATTATAACAAAGTGGAAGCAAATGGGAACAACAGCAACACAGCCATGAAGTGGTAGGCCATATAAAATGACTGTGGGGTCAGTGCATGCTGAAGCGCACAGTGCGCAGAAGTCGCCAACTATCTGCAGAGTCAATAGCTGAAGACCTCCAAATTTCGTGTGGTCTTCAGATTAGCACAACAACAGTGTGTAGAGACCTTCAGGGAATGATTTTCCATGGCTGAGCAGCTGCATTCAAGCCTCACATCACCAAGTGAAATTCAGTGGTATAAAGCAGGCCACCACTGAACTCTAGGGCAGTAGAGATGTGCTCTCTGGAGTGAAGAATCATGCTTCTCTGTCTGGCAATCCGATGAACGTGTCTGGGTTTGATGTTTACTAGGAGAATGGTACTTGTCTGACTGCATTGTGCCAAGTGTAAAGTTTGGTGAAGGGGGGATTATAGTGTGGGGTTGTTTTCAGGGGTTGGGCTTGGCCCCTTAGTTCCAGTGGAGGGGACTCTTAAGGCATCAGCATACTAATACATTTTGGACAATTTCATGCTCCCAACCTTGTGGGAACAGTTTGTAGATGACCCCTTCCTGTATCAACCTGACTGCGCACCAGTGCACAAAGCAAGGTCCATAAAGACATGGATGAGCGAGTTTGGGGTGAAAGAACTTGACTGGCCTGCACAGAGTCCTAAACTCAACCCAACAGAACACCTTTGGAAGGAATTAGAGTGAAGACTGCAAGCCAGGCCTTCTCGTCCAACATCAGTGCCTGACCTCACAAATACGCTTCTGGAAGAATGGTCAAACATTCCCAAAGACACACTCCTAAACCTTGTGGACAGCTTGCACAGAAGAATTGAAGCTGTTATAGCTGCAAAGGGTGGGCCAACTCAATATTGAATCCTATGGACTAAGACTGGGATGCCATTAAAGTTCATGTGCGTGTAAAGACAGGTGTCTCACATTTTTGGTAATATAGTGTAGATTGATGACTTAAATAATACAATTGTAATCATTACATATCATAACAACACAGTTAACACTCAAGGCTATCATCACTTAAACAATGTCTGCATTTTTCCTTCATAAAAATACATTTCTTTTGTGCCATCTAAAATCTATTCTATTTTTTTTTTTTCAAAAGGGAAAAGAAGAAAGCAAATCAAGGTCACTATACAGTAGACAGGAGGTCAAATTAATTACAGCATTTCTACAAATGGAATGCTGCTGACGCCTCCATAAGCCACAGTAACAATTAATGTTGTTTAACATTTATAAGAAAGCTATATAAATGGAGAAAGGTTTTCTATGCAATCACCTCATAATGTAATGCATAGCTTTCATTTGAAAAGCAGAAGCAGGGCTGTTTACTATACTAAAATATGGAGTATACATTTTCAAAGTATACAATACAGCATGTTCAGGAGCCAGTGTCAGAAATGTAAGCTTTGTTCTGTGACCTTGTAGTTAATGAATACGGTCTACATAAAACAGGTACTGTGAAAAACATTGATGTGAAACTATGCTTAATGCACATGCCATGGTTGTTCTCATAACTACTTTATGCAGTGCTATCATGCTCTGTATCATTGTATACAGACATTGTTTATAGCTGGCTTTAACGCCTCTTAAATGGCATGCATAGTTTCATAATTTTGCACCAGTTCCAACATTAACTAATTCACAAATAGAGAGAACACACTTGGAGGTAAGCAATTGTGAAAAAAAAGCTTTTGTCTGAAAGAATGATCTTTAGACATGCCCTGCAAAACTATAACTAAGCATTAAGAATTACTTGCAACCTAGTACCTTATTTTTAACATTTGGAGAAGATGCACATCCAGAGAACCTCTAGGCCATAGAATGTTCACAAAACAAACCTAGAACTCAGTGAAAGCACTGATCACCAATGATTAACATAATATCTGAGTACAATGAGTAAAATCTGCTACAATTTCTAGAAGGTTTATAGACAGGGCTGGACTTATATTTTTCTATCCCCTGGGCCAGCTATCATGTGCCTCCCTTCAACCCCCAAACACACATAGCCTACAGAACATAAACTAATTTACCAAAGGTTACATATTAAAACAAAATCATGATCAAAATTAAGTTACAATATTAAAAAAGATCATTATCATACTTACAGAATGTGTATTAAACTCAATTAACACAATTCTAACCTGAGACATGCCTGTAAAGGCAACAGAAGTACTGTATGGACTCAACCAGAAACCTATGCAGTTACATAATCAGTACCATATTGACACAAGAACAAACATGTCCACAGAGACACAACCAGTGCCAAGGCCCAGATCTGAACTCTCAAACTCTTTTGTGTCTGGTGATGTGTCTTCTTGTTGAGCTATATGAAATGCTGGACAGCTCCCTGGACAATTCCTTGGATGATCCTTCATTGGACCTTGTTTGTCTTGAACCTTAAATCCTATGCTATTCCCATAAACAGCATATTAAAGCCATACCTTTGCACTTTCTGTTTGTCAGATTATTGTGCCCCCTCCAGCCATTACCTCTCTCTTGTCATGTCTGCTGCCAACCATGTCTTCTGTACCACTCGTTACTGCCCCTTGACCTGTTCCTCGACTATGCTTCTGCTTAATCCCAACCGGCAACCACTAAATACTGACCTTTGGCTTGTGCTGATTATGCTTATCCCTACCTGCTATATCTGCTACTGGACCCCGGCTTGCTCACCTCCTGTTGGCGCCATCCTGAGGACCTTGACCTGGTAATAACAAGCAGCAAAACTCTTCTCGACCATCAGAAGCTCTGGTGAAGGCCAGTATCTATGGCAATAGCAAGGCATCCACTGACCAGCTGGATAATAATAAAATTGCTAACAGGCAACATGGGTAGTGAAAAAAATGCTTGGCCTGCAAAGCCATGTAGTGGACTGCAGGTTGAGATTGAAACAGATCTGGAGTTCATATCCTGCTGGGGCTTAACTTCAGGTGTGTAGTGCACCTGGATTGGCTCCCATAAAAGGCTAAATATTATCCTTATGCACTACAGAGTCAGGTTTAAGTGTCCAACTTAATCACGCACCAGGACATGACCCCAGCATCTACGTTTGCTGCCAGGTGCAGTTAGCAACAAAGCCATCTAGTTGCAAGTAAGCTATTAGGGCATTGTAAGGGGAAAGTTATAAGCAGGTGTTAGCTCCCTTTTAGGGAAATCCCTCCTCTAGTGATGTGGTGTGTGAAGTTTTTGCCCATATACATGTCAGCTGTGGGTGGGGCTAAGTGAGTCCAGGGTATGGGAACTGAACACCCTAGAATTGCCAAAATGTAGACCTACACTGAGCTGAGCTAAAGGGCCCTATGTGGAGCTAAATTCCCATGTGAGGAGGAACAGATTATATGAGATATAGCTGGAGTCACCCTGTCTCCCCTGACCTTCTTATGCTGGTCATGTAGCGGGGTGCGCAAGGCCTTGGGGCCTCATATGGGAATAATAATGGAAGCCTGGGAATAAGTTTGTCATCTGGGATCATGTCTGACTAGGCAAGACTAAAGAAGGAACTTTAGAAAGAGACAAGTATACTATTTGGAGCACTTTGTCCCTTTGACCCTTAGCTGTGGGTACTGTGACTTATTGATGGAAGCCTACGATTGTGGACTTAGTATACATTGGGAAGTGGTCCCAATTCTATGGTGCTTCCAAGGAGGATAGGAAAAATGGCTTAAAAATGTGTATGTGTGCTGAAATGGCTTTTGCAAGATGAATATGCATGCAAGTGGCTATCACTGATATGCTAGTGAAACTTCTGCCAGTATGTCAAATGTGAAATGTCACAGAAAGTAATGTGAAAATATAAAGTTTCAGTAAAGTGATGAAAATGCATTCATCACTTTTGAATATAAAGACCTTGGGGATGTCGTGAGCTGGCCTCTGGCCAGGCAGGTAGGTGGGTGCTCTGCCCAAGAAAAAGGAAAAGGTGGGACTGATACAACTTGGTGCCAACATTTGCCTAATAAAAAATGTCTCCTAAAGTTATAGTCCTATACCCACATTTAATCCAGAGGAAGGCAAACAATCCAGCAAAGCATGATCCAATTTGTTCCTGCAGGGAAAAAATTTCCTTCCTGATATCCCGAGAGGAGATCAGATATTCCCTGGATCAACTTTACCTATAAATGTTAGTATCCAGTTATATTTTGTGTATCTAAGAAATAATCCAGGCCTTTTTTAAAGCAATCCACTGAGATGGCCAGAACCAACTCTTGGGGGAGTCTATTCCACATATTCACAGCTCTCACTGTGAAGAAACCTTTCCGTGTTTGGAGATTAAATTTCTTTTCCTCCAGACGTAAAGCGTGCCCCCTTGTCCTCCTGTGATGACCTCAGGGTGAATAGCTCTAGAACGAGTTCACTATATGAACCACTGATGTATTTATACATGTTGATCATATCTCCCCTTAATCTCTTCTTCTCAAGAGAGAAAAAATTCAGTTCCTCTAATCTTTCCTCATAGCTGAGCTTCTGCATGTCTCTTATCAGTTTGGTTGCCCTTCTCTGTACTTTCTCCAGTTCCCCAATGTTCATTTTGTGAATTGGTGCTCAAATCTGAACTGCATATTCCAGATCAGGTCTTACTAATGATTTGTACAGGGTTAAAATGATATCTCTCTCTCTGGAGCCTATACCTCTTTTAATACAAGAGAGGATTTTGCTCGCTTTAGAAGCCGCAGCTTGGCATTGCATGCCATTATTAAGCTTGTAATCTACCAGAACTTCCAGATCCTTCTCCACCATAGATTCCCCCAGTTGTACTTACCCTAGTATGTATGATGCATGCATATTCTTAGCCCCCAAGTGCATATCCTTACATTAAACCTCATTTGTCACATAGTTGCCCAATTACACAGTGCATTGAGGTCAGCTTGTAAATTGAAGACATCCTGTAAGGACGTTATTCCACTGCAGTTCTTGGTGTCATCTGCAAAGACTGAAATGGGATTTTTAATCCCAGGCCCTATATTGTTTATAAATATATTAAAAAGTAATGGTCCCAACACTGAACCTTGAGGTACACCACTGACAACCCTAGACCATTCAGAGTATGAATCATTAACCACTACTCTCTGAATACAATCTTTCAGCCAGTTTTCTATCTATTAACATAAGGATTTTTACAAGCCCGTGGACTTTAACTTGCACATTAGCCGTGTGTGGGAAACTGTGTCAAATACTTTTGCAAAATCCAAGTATACTATGTCCACCCCTCTGTCCAAGATTTTGCTCACCTCCTCATAAAAAGAAATCAGATTTGTTTGACAACTTCTGTATTTCATGAATCCATGCTGTCTGTTGCTTAAAATATTTTTTTCCAGCAAGATCTCATCTATGTGTTCTTTAATTAAACTCTCCAATATCTTCCCAACTATAGAAGTTAAACTAACAGATCTATAATTACTTGGTAAAGATTTTGACCCCTTTTTAAATATTGGCACCACATTGGCCTTACGCCAATCCAGTGGTACTATGCCAGCCATTAAAGAGCCTAAAAATTAGAAACAATGGCTTTGAAATGACAAAGCTCAATTCTTTAAGGACCTGTGGGTGTATGCCATCTGGTCCAGGTGCTTTATTCACCTTAATTCTGTTTAAATATTTTTGTATCATATCAATTGTGAGCTAATGTAGATCATCTGGGGCTGTGTCAATACAATGCCTATTATGGACAAGAGCTCCCCCATGCTCCTTTGTATACACAGAGCTGAAGAAGGTATTTAATAAATTTGCCTTCTCTTTGTCCCCAGTCACCCACTCTAGATTATTTTGTAAAGGGCCTACATGCTCGGACCGGACCTTTTTACTATTAATATATTTGAAGAATTTTTGGGGGTTGGTCCTGCTATCTTTTGCAATCTGTCGTTTGTTTTCAATTTTTGCGGCCTTTATTTCTTTTTTGCATATTCTGTCATACTCTTTGTAATGTTTAAACGTTGATAGCGTTCCTTCATTTTTATATTTAATAAAAGCTCTTTTCCTATTATCTATAGCTTTTTTAACTTTGACCGTAAGCCACATAGGTTTGATTTTTAGCCTTTTAAACTTGTTGCCCATGGGAATATATTTTGCAGTGTGTTCACATATAGTCTTTTTGAAGGACTCCCATTTCTATGTTGTGTTCATTGATGGCAATATTCCCTCCCAGTCTAAGTCTTGGAAAGCAGCTCTCAGCCTTGGAAAAGTAGCTCTCTTAAAATTGAGCGCTTTTATTTTTTCTGTATGTGCTCGTTTTTTACAGCTAACAATAAATTAAATCATGTTATGGTCACTGCTACCCAGATGTTCTTTTATATAAACAGTCGTAATAAGCTCTGCATGGTTTGAGATTACCAGGTCCAGTAGAGCATCATTTCTAGTAGGGGCCTCTATGAACTGTACCATAAAATTGTCCTGTAGTAGGTTTAAACATTTTTGCCCTTTAACTGTTCCTGCACTACTCAAGTCAATTTCCGGGTAGTTAAATTCCCCTGTTTTTATCACTGTCCCAGCCCTTGCAGCCCTTTTGATCTGTGCAAAAAGCTGAGTCTCCACCTCCTCATTAACACTGGGAGGCTGTCAGGACTCCAGGCATGACCAGAGGTGTGTGGACTGACACAGGGAAATGCAGGCTTCAGATATGGTATAATAATAATATTTATTATTAGCTGCACAAATAAACAAACACAGTGCAAACAAAACTAACCTTAAGCTAATAGGTAACACAGTGCAAACAAAACAAACCAATAAGTACACAGTGCAGTCAGGGCTGGAGAGGTGGAGTGCTCAGGCAGGCCAAGCCCACAGCATGGATTTCCTCAGGGCGCGGGGTCTAAGTCCCAGCCTGCTATTCACCAGGGCCTTTGATGGTGGGGATGGACTTGGTGCAGACTGGAACCAGGTCGCGACCCCTGAGTGCGTCCGGCTGTGGTAGAGAGTGCTGGCAGGTCCAGGTCCGAGCGGGATGGATGGATGACAGTCAGGAGCGAGCGTGGTCAGACTAGCAGGGTCAGTAACGGTGGGGATAGGCACGGTACAAGCAGCAGACAAGAGTAGTCAGGTCACACGCTGGGTTCAGTAACTCACGGGCAGCAGGGTACAGAGGATCAGGAAGAAGGATGGTCAGGGACGAGCCGGGGGTCAGAGCAGGAGAATGTCAGCATGGATCAGAACAGGCAGGGTCGGCAACAAGGAACACACTACAGGAACACAGGTAACAGGAATCAGGAACAAGATACAAGGGCTCATGGGCAATATACACCAAGGCCCTGATTACAGGTCTGGCCATTCCTTATATGCACCTCCTACAATCAGCCTCAGGTGTTTTGGCTGATTGCAGGAATGAGCCTCTGGTTGCTGAGAGCACCCGCTGGCCAGTCCTGGTACTGCAAATCACAAGGCAGGTGAGTCCCACCACTATTGGCGAGTCCATTCCTGACAGAGGCCTATAACAAACTCCAGTGATTACCTTTGTAGTACGCACCCCCATGTGCAGATCCACCCATAATACTTTAGCCTCATAACACTCTCCATCAACTAGGTCCTCTTTCACACTCGATTCGAGATAACTTCTCACATAGAGACAGACACCCCCACCTTTCCTATTTACCCTGTCTCTCTGAAAAAGAACATAGCCAGGAATATTAATGACCCAGTCATGTGAAGAATGAAGCCAAGATTCAGCAATACCTATTACATAATAGTTCTATTCATGCACCAAAACTTCCAACTCACCTATTTTGCTTGGCAGACTTCTTGACACCTTGTTCACATGTATTTTGCATATTTTTTATTTTCATACAAATGGTACTAATTCCACTGGTTGTTTGTAACATGGGAACCTTCTTATCTGCCATAGCCTTCCCCCCATCTTTCCCCATTCCACCTACCAATAAGTACTGACCCCTGTTTGATCTGTCTACTCTGTTATAATCTAACTCTCCCACTCCCCTTGATCCTAGTTTAAATACTCCTCCAACCTTCCCATAAACCTCTCCCCTAGCACAGCAGACCCCCTTCCATTTAGGTGCAAACCATCTCTAGCATATAAGTTGCACCCCAATGAAAAGTCAGCCCAGTGCTCTAGAAACCCAAATCCTTCCCTCTTACACCAGGTCTTCAGCCATGCATTGAGTTCTCTAATCTCCCCCTGTCTTTCCTGAGTTGCGCATGGCACAGGTAATATTTCAGAGAATATCACCTTGGAGGTCCTTCCTTTCAACTTGCAGCCTAGTTCTTTAAATTGATTCTTAAGGAGACTCCACCTTCCATGTATTCTGTCATTGGTTCCAACATGAACCAAGACAGCTGGGTCATGCCCAGCCCCTCCCAGTAATTTATCAACCCGGTCCACCACATGCCGAACACTGGTCACTAGGGAGGCAGCAAACCATTTGGTTGAGGCGATCCTGGCGACAAATTATTCTATCAGTCCTTCTAATTATAGAATCCCCTACTATCACCAACTGTCTAGGCCTTCCTGCACTACCCTCACCACCCCTCCCAGATGGTCTGTCCTCCTGGCTGTTAGGGATAGCAGTGAGATCCAGGAATGCCACCCCTGAGCTTGCCACCCCTGAGCTTGCCACCCCACATCTTCACCCAATTTGGCAAATTTGTTTGGGTGCACAAACCCAGGGCCGTCCTTCCTTTTTTCTCCATCTTGTGATTATGCTACATAATATATACTACACAATATGTGTATATGAAGCAGGATCATGGACTTTGACCTTAGGTGGACAGGAAAACAAATAATTTTTTAAATGGCCCAATAAAATGTATACGTTGCCATAACTGGCATGTTACTGTAATGCATGTTAACATGTCAACCATGGTGTGGTGAATTGTGGTGCTAACAGTAGCATGTCAACCGTGATGATTGTGGTGCCAGCTATAGCAGGCAATGTTTTCGTACTGCAGTTCACCAAAACACATATTGTGGGTTGAGGTGCACTGCATCAACAAAAATAGGGTCTGGTGCATTTTGAAATATATTAATATGTGCTGCTATCCCATTCAAAAGGTATGGGCTTCCTTAATACAGCACACCTGTTAAAGTGCATCCCATTCAAAATATATCTTGTCTTAATGCATAAAATGAAATCATATGTGCTAACAATACAGTCTGAATGGAGTTTTATAGATATTTTAAAACCACTCTAAAAACCTATGAGATACAGAGTTTATATACTGTAAGTACATACAATTTACTTGTTGTATAGATGGATATATTTTCTCCTTTACTATATATATACACTATATTGCCAAATGTATTGGGGCACCCATTCCATGAAGCTCTCTGTGCACTGTTGCTGTACTGATCTGAAGGCCACACAAAGTTTGGAGGACTTTAGCTGCAGACAGTTGGTGACTTCTGAGCACTGTGCACTTCGGCATGCACTGACCCCACTCTATCATTGGCCTACCTCTTTGTGGCTGAGTTGTTGTTGTTCCCAGATGCTTCCACTTTGTTATAATACAGTTGACCGTGGAATATTTAGTAGCAAGGAAATTTCACGGATGGACCTATTGCACAGGGGACAACCTATCACTGTACCACACTTGAATTCACTGAGCTCCTGAGAGCGACCCATTCTTTTGTGAATGTTTGTAGAAGCAGTCTGCATGCCTAGGTGCTTGATTTTATACACCTATGGCCATGGAGGTGATTGGAACACCTGAATCCAATGATTTTGAGGGGTGTCCCAATACGTTTGGCAATATAGTGTGTATATATATATATTTTTCAAACATATAAATCTTTTTTATCAATTGAACATATGTTGCTCAAGTTCCACAGGAGATTGTGCAGCACTCTTCAGGCTGAGGGAAGGTAGATCGTTTACAGCAAGACATATTCAGACCATCTTTAAGCAGCTTATTCTTAGTTTGGCTGTATGTATTTTGAAATAAGAGTTTAATACTTGTCAGACAAATCCTGATATTTTTTAAAGTAATCACAGTATACATATAAAATGACAAACAAAACATGTAAAAGGTAGAAATTTCAACATTTTAAACTCTGCATAGAGAAAATACTAAATCTTTTAAGTCTGTTAGAAGGAACTAACAACACAAAGTCTTTTGTAATGATGTTAAAGTAACAATTCTCTGAAGTATGTTTAGTCCTATAGTTTGCAGTTCTTTACATCTCATGGCCATTTCACAATTTCCAATAAGAGAGCAGAGAGAGATGTCACAAACAGAGGTCAAGTGTATAGGGCCAACAGTCAAATCCTTTGAGCAGTAAAAGGGTCAGCTGTGATATTCCGCTGCTAAGTGTTGTCTCACCTCTCAGCATTGAACAGGTTACATATAATCTATGGCTGGATGGAGCACTGCAAATTATTGCTTAAAATGTACAGTCACACTTGGCAACACATATTGGAATTCCAGTAAACTTGCAGCAATTTATTTGCCCTTTTTAACAGTTGTTTATCAGTTTGACTTGAAGCTATAATACACACAAAAGACACATTATAGTAAATGCAGGAGAAACCATTGGATTTTACTTTGCAGCTGCATGTTTTATGTTTTCAAGTTTATAAATGTATAACTGGCTGTTCATTAGTATCCTTAATACTACTAGAGAGGGTGTGCTGCAAAGTATTCTTGTCATTTTGGGCATTAAGTCCACCTTTTACATAACTGACTCATGAAGATACGTGTTTCTAGTAGTTTAAAATTCACTGTGCCATTTGCAAATTGTTTAATGCAAATTCCATACCTGTAGACCAGTGTTTCTTAAACATTTCTGAATCACGGACTCCTTTAAGAATCTGATGAAAGCTATGTACCCCCTTCCCAGAAATACTCACATAAACACTACTTTGCATACATGAAGTTTGAATAAAATAATCTTAAAAAAATCATTCCTTTTCATGCAAAAAGTAATGGTCACTCATTACAAAAATGAAATTAACCACTTGGCAATTGCTCTACAGCCGAATGACGGCTACAGTGCAGTTGTCCAGTTCTGGGAGGGCATCATATGACGTCCTCCCAGAACGCACCCTCCCGTGTGCCCCCAGCGGCACGCACCCGGTGATCTCCATGATCATTGTGTCCTATGAACACAGCTGATCACGTGATGTGGTAAAAGACCAATCACAGCGGCCTTTTACCACGTGATCAGCTGTGTCCAATGACACAGCAGATCACTGGGTAAATACAGTTGCCGGTTATCGTCTGCATTTTCCTCACGCTGTAACAGTACTGCCGGTAGCCGGCAATTGTCAGAAAACAGATCAGCACTGCGCATCAGGACACTGATGATCAATGCCCTGATGATCAGTGCCTAGCAGTGCCACCCACCTATGCCTATCAGTACCACCCACCTGTGCCCATCAGTGCCTAGCAGTGCCCCCCCACCTGTGCCCATCAGTGCCACCCACCTGTGCCCACCAGTGCCACCCATCAGTGCTGCCCAGCAGTACCACCTATCAGTGCCTAGAAGTGGCGCCAGTCACCAATCAGTGCCACTCATCAGTGCTGCCCATCAGAGCAACATATCAGTGCCCATCAGTGCCACCTATCAGTGCCCATCATTGCTGCATATCATTGCAGCATCATCAGTGTTAGTTCATCAGTGCCACCTATCCCATCAGTGCTGCCTATCCCTGCCACCTGATCAGTGCCGCCTATCAGTGCCCATTATTGCCACCTATCACTGCTCATCAGTGCTGCCTATCAGTACCCATCAGTGCTGCCTATCAGTGCAGCCTTATCAATGCACATCAGTGAAGGATAAAAATTACCTGTTTGCAAAATTTTATAATAGGCACAAAGGTAACCTTTTTTTTTAATTTTTTGCTCTTTTTTTGTTTATAGTGCAAAAAATAAAACACCCAGGGGCGCTTAAATACCACCAAAAGAAAGCTCTATTTGTGTGTAAAAATGCTAAAAATTTCATATGAGTACAGTGTTGCATGACCGCGCAATTGTCATTCAAAGTGCGACAGCACTGAAAGCGAAAGTTGGCCTGGGCATGAAGGGGTTATAAGTGCCCTGTAGGCAAGTGGTTAATGGAGAAGTGTAGGAATACTAAAAATAACAAACATACGTATTTAGCTACCTGCTGCAGCATCAGTCCAATGCTGCACTGTCCCCTGCCAGTTCTAAGCCTGAGAGCTGAGCGATCACGTGACCTCTGATGGTTCAGTAGAAATTCTGAAGGACCCTTTGCACACTGGTATATACCCTTTCCAGCAAACTTTGCAATAAAAAAATAGAGATGTTTTAGTTCACAAATATTGCATTACATGCTTAACCTGGCCAACTTCGTCAAAGTAATCACTTTTTGCCAGTTCCAAGGTCTGCTCTGAGCAGAGAGTAATGACTGTCAGTCACTGCTCTCTGAGCCGCCCCTCCAGCACTTATTGGAGCGTTGAACAATAGAGAGTGCGGGAACAGCTGTCTCAGGCTTCCAGTGGCAAACCAAGAGGCTGAGCCAGCTGCTGGGTAGGCATCTGGGTGGATTCCAACATTACTGTTAGGATCCCTGCAGAGTCTAGAGTGGCTCTCTATCTTTAGCCCACTGTTGGCTGATTCTGGGTCACAGTAGAGCACAAGTAAGAGCACTCCTATGACCAAAAGAGCTTTGACTATACTTCTGGTTGGCGGTTGGCACCTAAAGCAGGGTATATCTTCTTTAGCTTCTTTCAATGGGAAACCAATGATTGGGATGGGGGGGGGGGGCTTTATAATGAATGTAAATGTAATTTTTTTATCTGACCCTCACTAACTCACTGAATACTCAGGTTAAGAACCCATGCTGTAGACCTTTTCTGTTACCTATGAAGTATGGTCAAAATACTTCTAGTTCCTGGCTTATTTCCAGAACACATCAGACATTGGACGTTTACAACCAGCATTGCAGGAGCAAGCTGAGTTCCTGATTCAAATGCACAGTGCACTCTCTGCACCTGTCCCAGCAGTACAGGGCTCAACTGCTGCTTGATACAGGGAGGAATATGCATACTCCACATGCATGACGTTTGAGTCAGGAAGTGTGCAAGCTCTTGCAATACTGAGGGCAAATGCCCAATGTCTACTGTGTCCTGGGAATAAGTCAGGGCATAGGAATTTGCACATTGGGAGAATATCGTTGGTGCTTCTGAGGGGCTCTGCCTTGCTGTATACCACTGGATGACAGGTGCTGCAGCCCTCTTGTTATTCTTACATCTGTTGATGTGCTAATTTGGGGGGCTTTTTCTTGCTGCTAGGAGTAAATTAATCTGGAACACTATTCCACCTATGAGATTTACAGTGGATATAAAAAGTCTACACACCCCTGTTAAAATGTCAGTTTCTGTGATGTGAAAAATCAGGGACAAAGATAAATAATTTCAGAACATTTTCCACCTCTAATGTGACCTATAAACTGTACAACTCAGTAAAAACAAACTGAAATCTTTTTTTTTTGTTTTTTTTTGGGGGGGGGAGGGGAGTGAAAATAGAACATGAAAACAATATGGTTGCAGAAGTGTGCACGCCCTTAAACTAATATAGGTTTGTCAGAAAACCTTTACTTTACTTTCATAATCAACATTTTCTTTGGGACATTATACTACAAAATACTCCCACAAATGCGGGCCATTGATTGCAAACAAGATTTGTTAATTTGCACACACGAAAAAAGTTTTTTTCCTAACAAATTAATATAAGACCATGTTGCAAACAAGAACACACCCTAATGAAAGTCTTAGGCTGGCCATACACTATACAATTTTCTTACAGTTTTCTGACCAATTTCCTTTAGATTTCTTTAGACTTTAGATCAGATACAATTGAAAGTGTTGTTTAAATTTGACCTCATATTATATGGTTTTTGGTAAATCTAAAGCAAAAATCTCAGGAAAATTGTATAATGTATGGCCAGCCTTAGGAGCAAAATCCTAATTAACAAGAATTCAACTACAGATGAGTCTAATTATTCATTAAACAGGTGTCCAGCAGACAGTTGATTATAAAGAATAGTGATACAAAAATTTAACAAAGATGGAACCATCTCATAGAAACGTCCAGGCCGTCCATGGAAGTTAACACCTCAACATGAGTGTCTTCTGATGAAAAGAGTTGAAGATAATCGCCATGCAAGTTCACTGCAGTTAGCTTAAGAAGTAGAAAGCCACGGGGGCGTGGCTGGAGCAGAGGTTGAATGGCTGCATAACCACACAGCTCTGCTGTGCTCACAGTGCCAGCACAGAGCAGAGGCAGATCTGACACTCCAAAAGCGACCAGAGGAGAGGCAACAGCCCAGTAACCTTCAGGGAGATGACAAAGAAGAGAAAAGCTGAAAGGAAACTTCTGAAATTAACAGTTTCCCCCTAGGCCGAATCACAGCAATCCCCAACATGCCAGCAGCAGTTCAGGAGCCTCCTCCTCTCACTTAGCACACAGGCAAGTCTCTGCAGATTCTCCTGTGACACCTCTTAAGCAGAAAAACAGCTCTATCTTACTGCTTTCTGTCTCCTCTGCTTTCTCTACTTCCCCTATTGAGAGCCCAGCAAAATCTAAACCTAGAATGACAGATATTAACCCACAGCATGCTGTGACAGATTCTCACACTAATACTTCACATTCTGCAAGTAATTTCTCAGATCCATTGGATAACTTTCCTACTACTAGTCAGCCTATTTCTGACACATTAATGAAAGAGATCATCCATACAGTCAGATATCATTAACTCTATGCAACAAATAAAATCAGAAATTAACCACTTTAGGACCACCGACAGTACTTTTACTGCTACAGAGAGACCCCTGTATATATACGTGATTCTGCATTTCCAGGTAGGGGGCGCGCGCATGCCCTACCCGCGCCACCGATCGCGGCCCCAAGTGTCAATCACCGGGTCCCGGCCAGTGATTACCCGCCGGCGCCTGGTGATTACCAGCGATCATGAAAGGGAGGAGGGCTGCTTTGTTTACCAACAGCCCTCCTCCCTGTCAGTTTGGGCACACTGCTTGATATGGCTGAGCACAGCCATCCCGATCAGTGTGCTTACAGTGAAGCACACACCTCCCGCCCCCTAGTAAAACACTCCTATTACACAATTAACCCTTTGTTTGCCCCTCATGTTAATCCATTCCTGCCCAGTGCTATTAGTGCAGTGGCAGTGCTTTTTTTTTTAGCACTGATCACTGTATTGGTATCACTGGGGATGTCAGTGACACCAAGTCAGTTGCCCCCAGTGTCAGAATGCCCACCGCAGTCCCGTAGCCCCGCAATAAGTCGCTGATTGCCACCATAAGTCGCTGATCGCCGCCAATATTAGTATAGAAAAACCCAAAAATTCCAGTATCTATATCGCTAAATGCTACAACTTTTCCAAACTGGCGGTCTTTTTTTTCGTAGCGCAAAAAATAAAAACCCACAGTATAGTGTCTCCAAAAATGCAGCATTAGTGGGATCAGCCCCAGCACCTGCCAGCACCTGCATTTAGCCTCTATGCTTACCCCCCCTCCCCTTTTTCCCCAGCAAGTGCAGTGTCAGTAGGTCACTGTCACTTGATACATTGCACACAAAACCGCAGTGTGTGCAAAATCAGCCCTGATCTCTGCTAGCACTTGCATGTAAATTTTGATGACTCTCATATGCAACAGAGTGCCAGTACTAGTGCCGCTCTACCTTTTGGTGAACTGGTGAACACCAGCAGCCTAGTATATCCTGATCTTTCACATACGAGCACTGCAGTATCACTTGGTGACGTGGCAAGTCCCATACGTGCAGTACAAGCTGGTGCAGTGGAGAGCACAAGTATTGTCCCGCAACCACCAAGAATTCGTACACAGGCCTGTAGAGCCCGTAGTATCCTTCTGGATGTGCTTGCAAATCCTGATTGGCAGCCCACAAATTCTGAAGCATTCTACTTAACCCATTCATTGACCAACCCGGAATTCAAGTGGAAACAGCAAATTCAATACCTCCTCTTGATTTTTTGGAGCTGTTTTTCACGGAAGATCTGTATGTATTGATTGTGGATCAAAGCAATTTATATGCACAACAATTTATCGCCGCCAACCCAAATTCAAATCTTGCTAGACCATTCGCATGGAAACCCATTATGGTTTCCGAATGCCCTCAACATGGGCATTACTAAAAATTGCGGTTTTATTGGTCCTCAGACCCGATTCATCATATGCCGTGTTCTCTGATGTCATGGCCAGGCATAGATATGAGAGTATAATGTGTTTTATGCATTTCAGCAACTATACACTCTGTTGTCCTCGGGGTGACTCTGAATTTGACTAGCTACACAAAGTTTAGCCCCTCGTAAATCACCTTAGCCAAAATTTTTCAGATGTCTATATGCCCTAGCAAAAAATCTGTGTTGATGAGTCCCTCAATAATTTTCCAGGTAGCCTTGCATTCAAACAATTTTTCTCCAGCAAGCATGCCAGATATGGGGTCAAGATGTATAAGACCTGTGAGAGGGTAACAGGCTATATTTATAAGTTTCAGATTTACAAGGGAGAAGATAGTCACGTGGAGCGCCCCCCAGATGCCCAGACTACATGGGTAGTGGCAAGATAGTTTGGGACTTGGTGTCATCCTTTTTCCATATGGGGTACCACTTATACGTGGACAATTTTTATTCAAGCGTGCCACTATTTACACATTTGTACAATCTTTGAATTGGTGCTGTGCAACCTAATGTGTGCCCACCATTAGAAGTGGTTGGATGCAATTTAAAAAATCAAAATAACTTTAAAGAAAAGCACCCACGCCCCCCCCCCCCCCCCCCCGCATGCGCGAGCATTGACCCTGTGCCAGTGTAAGGAAATTCCTGTATGGCAACTGGCTAATAGAAATGAGCATAGGCTCGCGTATGTGTGCAGAAATGCGCGCACACGGGTGCACACACGCGGGAGTGTGCCCACTGTTTCTGGAGCCAGACAGACTATTTAAAGGAAGCTCTTACTCTCTGTCAGTGCTGACTGGTCTTCAGCTAACTTCCTGTTTCCTGCTGTATCCTGTGTGTATCAGTTACTGACCCGGCTTGCCATGCCATTGACCTGCTCTTGGATCCTGTTTATGCTTCTGCTCATCGGTTTCTGATCCTGGCTTCCTCCTGACCTTGTCCCTGTTTGATGTTTCGGTACCTCATTGCCTGCTCGTTGCTGACCCTGGCTACTACTCTGACTACGCTTCCGGCTCCAGTTTTGCTCAACAGTCCTGCCGAGTGCCTGTCCTGGCTGTCATTACCCATTACATCAGCTCCGAATGTCACGGTGTGTTCCAGCCTCACGCTTATCAGAAGTTCCAGCAAGCCACGTACCCAGATCTTGCAGTTCCAGTGGAGTGCTTCCTTAATTTCAGCTTGCCGTTCTGGCATCTCCTCTGTTCCTGACTGGATGCCCTGTCTGACTTACCGAGGTTACATCACCAGCTGCAAGTTCCACAATCAATATCCACAGGCACTCGTGTTCCTCATGTCCCTCAGCACCACCTGCTTCACCTTCAGTGGGGTCTGGGTCGGAGATACAAGAGAGGCTGATCTCATCACTTCTATAAGGTATGTGACACTACCAGTCAGCCAGTGATGGAGTCTGAAAGGCCAGTATGTAAACAGCGGTTGCATAAAGCATGTGAGGTATTGCTGCAAACCTCAAGGGCATTAATTCTAGCACTAGATCTCCTCTGTAAATCTAAAATGGTAGGTTGTAAAGGCTTTTAAAGCATTGCCTAAAGATGTTAAAAATGTATCAGTCAGCCAGTGATGGAGTCCGAAAGGGAGGCCTCTCTGCTCACTACACTCTGCCAGACAGTCACTGCACTATCCCATGCTGTGCAGGGGCTGCATAAGGAGTTTGCTCAATTATATGGCCAGCTGTAGTTCGTGTCAAGCACTTCTTCTGCCTTGGATTCTCAGAGGGTCAAAGATTCATCTACACGGACTATGCTCTGTACCTTCAATGAACTGCCTCCTCCTCCTGAGCCTATGGTCCCCCTACCTGAACGTTTTTCTGGGGATCGTAAGAAATTCAGGACCTTTCAGAACTTCTGCGAGTTGTACTTCTCTTTTCTACCTCGAACTTTCTCATCTGAAAAGGTGAAGGTGGGATTCCTCATCTCCCTGCTCCTGGAGGAGCCTCAGGCCTGGGCACATCATCTTCGAGAACAACATGGCCCTGCTTTGACTTCTGTGAGCTCCTTTTTTCTGGCCATGTCCCAGCTATATGCTGATCTTTTCTATCACCAAACTGCTGAGACCATGCTGAGCAACTTCCAACAAGGCCAAAGACCAGTGGAGGACTATGTTTCGGACTTTCGTCTATGGAGTGCAGATACTCAGTGGAATAACTCAGCCTTGAGCTTCCAATTTCGTCAAGGTCTGTCTGAACCTATTAAAGATGAACTTGCCAGGGTGGGAACACCTACCTCTTTAGACGATCTGATCTATCTCAGCATCCAGATCGATCATCGCCTATGTGAAAGACAGTCTGAAAGAAGGAAGAACCTCTGCCATGCCCCAGCTAATTCCTGGAGTCCATCCCCTGCCTCTATTTCGACCATGTCAAGGGACACTGCAGGCATCAATAAATCTCCTCACCCCAATTCTACAAGGCCTCCCCTGTCTGAACAAGAACGAATACGGTGCTACCGTTGTAACCTCTGTCTCTACTGTGGGGATACAGGGCACTTTTTGCAAACTTGCCCCAGAAGACGCATTAGGAGATCTTTTCCTCCAACCCGCACAGTGGCCACTTTGGACTCTGGTCGAGCTCATACTATTCTGCCAGTTTCCCTTCAGCTACCAGAGAAGACTCTTCCTGTTTCTGTTATTGTGGATTCTGGGGCCTGTAGCTGTTTTGTGGACTCCTCCTTTGCTGCCCATCATGAGCTACCTCTCTGTGCCAAGAAGAGTAGTTTCTCAATCCATCTGGCAGATGGCTCCAACATTAAATCTGGGCCTGTCACTCTAGAGACTGTACCTATCCTATGTTATACAACCTCAGGGCACTGTGAGTTCTTATGTCTGGATGTTATCACTTCTCCTTTGTTTCCAATCATATTGGGTCAGCCATGGTTGAAAGCTCATAATCCCTGCATCGACCTGTCCACTGGGGAAGTGACTTTCCAATCTAGTTACTGCAAGAAGTTCTGTCTCCCCACAGCACCTAAACCAGGAGGACCACTCCTCAATGTCAATATAGACTCTGAAACTGCTAAACTGGTACCCGCAGTTTACCATGAGTACCTTGATGTCTTTAATAAAAAGAATGCTGACTCTCTCCCTCCTCATAGACCATACGACTGCCCTATTGAGCTGTTACCAGGAGCTGAAATTCCCTTTGGATGAATGTATCCACTTTCTGAACTAGAATTGAAGGAGCTGCGTAAATACATTGATGAAAATCTTGACAAGGGGCCCTCTACCTCACCAGCTGAGGCTGGTATTTTCTTTGTGGAAAAAAAGGACAAGACACTTCGACCATGTGTGGACTACCGAGATCTTAATAAAATAACCATTAAAAACCGATACCCCTTGCCACCTATTCCAGAACTATTCCAAAGACTGCGAGATGCATGAGTATTCTCCAAGCTGGACCTGAGGGGAGCCTACAACTTAATTAGAATCAGGGAAGGTGACGAGTGGAAAATAGCCTTCCAGACCAACTTTGAGCACTTTGAAAACCTTGTGATGCCCTTTGGTCTCTGTATTGCACCAGCTACTTTTCAGCACTTGGTGAATGACATCTTTCGGGACTTTCTGGACTTATTCATTATTGTCTATTTAGATGACATTCTCATTTTTTCTGCTTCACTAGAGATCCATTGGGTCCATGTAAAAAGAGTGTTAAGCAAGTTAAGAGAACACCACCTTTATGCAAAACCTGAAAAATGTGAATTCGAAATACTGTCCATTCAGTTCTTGGGACTTATTATCTCTGCAGATGGAATTGCATTGGATCCTCAGAAGGTGTCCGCAATACTCGATTGGCCGGCTCCCACTGATAAGAAAGCAGTGCAGCTGTTTGTGGGGTTTGCCAATTTTTACAGAAAGTTCACTAAAGATTTTTCCGGTATCATTTCCCTGATTACACAGCTGACAAAACAATGGACAGTTTTTTTCCTGGACTTTAGAGGCTCAAGCTGTAAGTTTCACAATCAATATCCACAGGCACTCATGTTCCTCCTGTCCCTCGGCACCATCTGTTTCACCTTCAGTGGGGCCTGGGTTGGAGATACAAGAGAGGCTGGCCTCGTCTATTCAGACTTCTATCAGGTACGTGACAGCCAGTATGTAAACAGCGGTTGCATCATGCATGTGAGGTATCACCGTGAACCTCAAGGGCATTAATTCTAGCACTAGACCTCCTCTGTAAATCTAAAATGGTAGGTTTTAAAGGCTTTTAAAGCATTGCCTAAAGATGTTAAAAATGTTTGGTAACTATTTACTCAGCATATCATCGTCTTTTATATTTTACCAAATATTTGGTCAATATATTGTGCTTTTGTGCATTAAAAGTAAAAAAAGTATATTTTATCCAAAAATTTTGCGTTTGAAAAATTGCTGGGTGAGTACTATGTGACATAAAAAATTGAAGCACTCACCATTTTATTCACTAGGGTATCTGCTTTAAAAAATATACATAATGTGTAGGGGTTCAAAGTAATGTCCTAGCAAAAAATACAGATGTTTTTCATGTAAACAAAAAGTGTCAGAAAAGGCTTGGCCTTCTGGTGCTTAGAAGAGTGAATTATGTGTGGCAGAAACTTCTAATGCTGGGAATAAAATGCCCCTACCCCCCAAAATGACCCTTTTGGAAAGTAGACACCCCAAACTATTTGCTGAGAGGCATGTTGAGTCAATAGAAGAATTTATTTTTTTACCACACGTTTTTGGAAAATGACAAAAAAATTTTTTTTTTACACAAAATTGTCACTTAAATTATTTATTGCTCACACATGCCATGGGTATATGTGGAATTACTCCCCAAAGTACATTCTCTTACTTCTCCTGAGTATGGGGGTACCACATGTGAGAAAATGTTTGGCAGTCTAGCCAAGTACAGTACCTCAAAATCCAATAAGCACCTTCAGGCTTTTAAAGGGCTTTATTTCCTCATTACATTTCCTGAATACTTATCACAGTATTTGATAAGAAGCATGGTGAGTATTTTGTAGATCTTGTTTGTTGCCACAAGTTTTTGGAAAATGAAGAAAGAAAACAAAAACATATTTTTTCTTTTTTTTTATATATACAGTATATATTTCAAAACCTTGTGAGAAATAATTAGGTCTGAAAAATACTAACCATGCCTCTTTTTAAATTCCTTGGGGTGTCTACTTTCCAAAAAGGGGTCATTTGGGGGGGTTGGTGCTATCCTGGCATTTTAGGGCCTCTGAAACTGTGATAGGTAGTGAGGAAGTGAAATGAGGAAGTTACGCACCTTCAGGCTTTCAAAGTAGTCACTGGATTTCAGGCTGCTGTATGTGGCTAGGCTTCCGAAAAGTCTCACACATGTGGTATCCCCATACTTGGTAGAAGTAGCAGAATGTATTTTGGGGTGTAATTCCACATATACCCATGGCTTGTGTGAGAAATATGTAATTTAAATGACCACTTTGTTTTAAAAAAATGCTTTATTTTTTTTCCACAAGTTTTTGGAAAATGACAAAATGTTCCATGGACTCAATATGCCTCTCAGCAGATAGCTTAGGGTATCTACTTTCTGAAAAGGGGTCATTTGGGGGTGTTTGGTATTTTAGCACCTCAAGAAATGTGATGGGCAGTCAGAAAGTAAAAGCTGATTAAATTCCATTATCTATACCATAGTTTTTAGATGTTATAACTTTCACACAAAGCAATTAATATACACTTATTGGGATTTTTTAAACTAAAACCAAGAATACATTTTGGCCTAAATTTATGATGAAATGTGAGGGTTTTTTTATGACAGAAATGAGAAAATAAAGTTCTTTTTCAAAACTTTTTTTTTTTTTACAAATTTTAGTTTATAGTGCCAGAAATAAAAAGTGCACAGGTGATGAAATACCACCGAAAGAAATCTCTATTTGTGTGAAAAGAAGGACTTAAATTTCATTTATGTACCATATTTCATGACCGTGCAGTTGTCAGTTAAACTAGTGCAGCACTTTATAGCAAAAAAATGGCGTACATTGCAGTATCTATGCCATAGTTTGTAGATGCTATGACTTTCACACAAAGCAATCAATATACACTTATTGCAATTTTTTTACCAAAAACGTAGCAGAATACATTTTGGCCTAAATTTTTGACTAACTTTGAGTTTACTATATATTTTTTATAGCCGAAAGTAAAAAATATAGTTTTTCTTCAAAATTTTCAGATTTTTTTGTTTATAGCGCAAAAAATAAAAAGTGCACAGGTGATCAAATACCACCAAAATAAAGCTCTATTTGTGTGAAAAAAAGGACATAAATTTTGTTTGGGTACAGCATTGCATGACCGCACAATTATCAGTTGAAATAGTGCAGCGCCGAATAGCAAAAAGAGGCCTGGTCATTAAGGGGGGTAAATCCTCAGGATGGTAAGTGGTTAATGATCTTAGCAACAGAGTTGACCATGTTGAAACAAAAATGGGAGAATGCGCCACTTCTTTTAATGCCTGGTAGACACCTACAATGAAAGGGATGAAATTGAATGGCTCAAAAATAAAGTCGCAGATCTGGAGGATAGATCACGATGTAACAACATTAAAATAAGAGGCATTCCAGAGTCCATACAACCTGACTAATTGAGAGCATATACCCAAGAGCTCTTTCGTGCCCTCCGACCTGATGCTACAAACACAGATCTGACCATCGATAGAATACATCACCTTCCAAAACCTTCCTATCTGCCAGATAAAATACCTTGAGATGTCTTGATGAGAATTAATTTTTTTCATGTCAAAGAAAAAATCATGGAAATTGCGTGCAAACCCCAAAATTTGCCTGCACAATTCTCCTCTTTACAGCTTTTCACAGATTTATCTAAGCTCACCATGCAACTCAGGAAAAATCTCCTCCCAATAACAAAAGCTCTACGAAACCACAAAATTATTTATCATTGGGGTCACCCCACTAAATTGATTTTCACCAGAAATGACTCAATCATCACAATCAACAGCCTAGAGGAAAGACTGCAATGTCTTGGAGAGTGGGACATTCTCCCAGAAAGTGGCCCACAACATTCTACCACCACCAGGGCATCTCTAGAGTGGAACCTGGTCACTCAAAAACACCAAACTAAACATTGACCATATATTTGCAGTCTTATCTCATGGTCCCGCTTAGGTGTAATTTCACGTTTAACCACTTGCCTACAGGGCACTTATACCCCCTTCCTGCCCAGGCCAATTTTCAGATTTCAGCTCTGTCACACTTTGAATGACAATTGCACGGTCATGCAACACTGTACTCATATGAACTTTGTATAATTTTTTTGAGACAGATAGAGCTATCTTTTGGTAGTATTTAATCACCTCTGCGTTTTTTATTTTTTTCTAAACAAACCAAAAGCAACTGAAAATTTTGAAAAAAAAAGTTTTTTCTTAGTTTTTGTTATACAATTTTGTAAATACGTAATTTTTCTCCTTCACTGATGTACGCTAATGAGGTTGCAGTGATGGGCACTGATAGGCTGCACTGATGGGCACTGATAGGTGGCATTGATGGGCACTGATGAGGAGGCACTGTTAGGTGGCACTGATGGGCATTGACAGGCATCACTGATGGGCACTGAAAGACAGCACTCATATATGGCACTGATAAGCAGCACTGACTGGCACTGTTGGGGGCGGTGATAGGCAGCACTGATAGCCACTGATATGCGGCACTGATAGGCAGCACTGACTGGCACTGATAGGTGGCACTGATTGGCAGCACTGATAGGTGGCACTGACTTGCATTGATAGGTGGCACTGAAAAGCAGCTCAGATGGACACTGATATGTGACATTGAAGTGCACTGATAGGCACTGATATGTGGCATTGATGTGGCACTGATGGGCACTGGCAGGTGGCATTGATGAGCACTGACAGCTGACATTTATGGACCGGTGGCACTGCTGGGGCTACACTGATCATCAGCACCCTGATGATCAATGTACATGTCCCCTCTGAGGAATGCCAATTACCGGCTCTCCTCTCAAGCTGTCAGCATGACAGCTTGTGAGGAGAGAATTGTCGATAACTGGCATTTCCATATTTACATGCAATCAGCTGTGATTGGACACAGCTGATCACATGACCAAGCCGACGTCTTTGTCTCTTTCCGTTGACCGGTGATCTGCTGTGTCCGAGGGACACAGCGCACCACCGATTGCCACGCTGCGTGCCCCCAGAGCCGCTCACGTGTGGTTAGAGTGGGAGGATATCATATGACATCCTCCCAGAATGAGAGAACCGCCTTGCGTCCGTCATTTCCTTATATGGCGGGTGGGAGGCAGTTAAACAAGGCACTGAGGGTACTACCCTTACCGAACACACTACCTGTAAGTATGCTGGCCAATGGCAATGTCACTTGTTTTGTTTTTGCCCCAAAAGTACTATGCAATTTTCATTGTGTTTGGATCTTGGCTAAGATCCTATTTTTTACTGATTTGTTATCTGTTCAGTTATCTTTATTTGTTTATTTTTCTCTGTTTTGTTTCTACTATTGTGTAATTCCTGTTAGTCTAAATGGTTTAACTGACATGGGCATAAAAATGTATTACTGCTTTAGGGGCCCCTTGGTTAACCCCCGATTAATATCGGTAAATATATCTATACAATGGGTATACAAATTATCTCTATTAATGTCAATGGCTTGAATCATCCAGCCAAATGTACAAACATGTGGAAACAGGCTTTTAAAGATAAATGTGATATACTCTGTGTTCAGTGTCAAGAAACTCATTTTGTAGATTTGGCCCCGCCTAAATGCTCAAAAAAAGTTTTCACATGTCTATACTGCCAATGCCTCTGAAAAAAAGAGGAGTAGTCACTGCTATTAGAGATACACTAAACTTTGTTCTTCATAAAAATCTCAGACTCCGAAGGCCGGTACCTGATTCTTATATGTACAACAGATAATACAGATTACACTATTGTACATTCATATGCACCTAATACTCATCAAAAAAGATACTTTACCAAGCTCTTCAAACTAATCTCCAAATATCGTTCTGGTTCCCTTATACTATGCGTTGACTTCAACCTCATAGTTGACAGAAACCTAGACTTAACAAAATCTCAAAACAAGACTACCCCAACCCTGTACCCCTCTCTAATAAATGAGGATGTCTATGATGTGTCAACATGCAGTTGAAAGAGATTACACCTTTTTTTGGCTAGACACCAATCTTATTCAAGAATATACCTTATATTGGTAGATAAATGGCTACTGCAAAATGTTACCACATCAACCAAAGGCAATATAATGTGGTCAGACCATGCGCCGGTTTCAATTACTATTTTGGATAACCACTTATTGAAACCACATAACCTCTGGTGCGTAAACTCTTGCACCCTTTGGTGCTCTCACAAAGCATATATACGTGGTAAAATTTTACAAATGTGCGCTACAGCTAAAAAGCAAAGAAATAAACATCTTAATGACTTTCTGCAGGATATTCGCAAACTAGAAATGCAAAATAAAGCTCAAGTCGATCAAACCACCTCTCCAGACTAAGGAACAAATTACGCGCCTTACTAATGTACCAATTTGACAGAAAAACGCAAAGATTAAAACTTAACTACTACTCTAATGGAAACAAAGCAGGGAAATACTTAGCAAATAAAAGGAAATACTAGAACTTAAATACCGTATCTTATCAACCCAAAAGATAAAACTAAAATCACTAATCCTCAAGAAATAGCAAATTCATTTGCAAGTTACTACGATTCGCTTTATAACCTAAATCAAGACAAATCCGCTCTCCAACCTTCTATAGAAAACATACAAGCATTTTCCTCACAAATTCGCTTACCCACTCTTTCGAAATCACATCTCAGTTTCTTAAACTCCCCTATTACAAGAAATGAATTAAACAGAACAATAGAAAAACTACCCAATGTCAAAAATCCGGGACCAGATGGATTTTCCAGCGAATACTATAACATTTTCAAAAATACCCTGAGTTCTCATCTAAACCAACTATACACTGAAGCACTTTCTTCCTCCTCATTACCTTCCGAAATGTTGCAAGCATTAATTGTAACAATCCCCAAATCAGGTAAAGATCCAGACAACCCACACAATTTCAGGCCTATTTCTTTATTAAATACTGATATTAAGATCTATGCTAAAATTATAGCGTGCAGACTGGCCAATATACTCCCAGATTTGATCAAGCCTGACCAGTTAGGCTTTACTAAAGGTAGATAAACATCTGACGCAACCCAAAGACTAATCAACATAATCCGTTATGCAGACTCACATAAAATTCTCTCCTTATTACTTGCTCTGGACGCCGAAAAGGCTTTTGATAGGATACACTGGACATACATGTTCCAAGTACTGCATAAATTTGGACTTTCAGGAACAATTATTAATGCTATTTCAGCACTTTGCTCAAATCCTTCCACCCAAATCTATGTATCTAACATGCTATCGAAACCATTCTTAACCGTTTCAATACCGTGCAATTTTACACCTTCCTGCCCAGGCCATTTTTCAGGTTTCAGTGCTCTCACACTTTGAATGACAATTGCGCGGTCATACAACACTGTACCCAAACTAAAATTTTATCATTTTCTTCACACAACTAGAGCTTTCTTTTGGTGGTATTTAATCGCCGCTGGGGTTTTTATTTTTTGCTAAATTAACAAAAAAAGACCAAAAATTTTGAAAAAAAAACACATTTTTCTTTGTTTCTGTTATAAAAGTTTACAAATAAATAATTGTTCTTCATAAATTTAGGCCGAGATGTATTCTGCTACATGTCTTTGGTGAAAATAACCCAAATTAGGATGTATTATTTAGTTTGTAGGAAAGTTATAGAGTTCACAAACTATGGTATAGATCTGAATATTGATCAATCCTGAAGTACTGACGGCCAATCTAATTTCTTGAGGTCCAAGAATGTCAGTATAGTACAGATATCCCCAAATGAGTAGACAGTCCGACGTACTTCATAAGAGGCATGGCGAGTATTTTGAAGTTGTATTTTTTTGTCATAATTTTTCCGAAAATGAAAAAAATTATTTTCACTATTTTTTTTTTTACATACTGTCACCAGTGCAGTACAGCGTCATCATATAACTGGCATGGCGGTAATCAGGGACACTGACTGGTGACAGTATGAAAAAAAAAAAATATATATATTTTTTATTTTTTTTATTTTTTTATTATATTTAATTTTTTATTACATTTTTTTTTTATTTTTTTTAAGATTTTTTTTCATATTTTACTATGACCAAAATAGTACAATGTTACCATAGTAACATTGTACTACTTTGGGGAAGTGATCAGTATTTTTTTTTTTACAAAATTTGCTTATAGCAAAGAATTACTTTGCTATAAGCAAGCATTTACCTGAATGAAATCGATTCATTCAGCTTTTTTTTTTTTTTTTGTGCTTAGCTGTGATTTGGTCACAGCTAATCACATGACATGTGCATGTGATTAGCTGTGACCATTCACAGCTAGGCACTAGTATACAATGGATGGCATCATGAATGAAGCCATCCATGTATACAACTGTCATGTGACCTGCTGTGATTGGTCACAGCAGGTCACATGGTACCAGCAACGGGAGCCGGTACTCGGATCTGTCATCGGCCGTGTCCGAGGTGCACGGACGGCGACAGATCACACTGCTGCGCCGCTCTGCACTAGCGCAAACGGCGCATGTGCGGGAGCACGCCAAATGGCGTGCACCCGGAATGGAGGAGCACATCTGAAGCCGCCAAACGGCCATTGGCCGGGCGGCTAATGGTTAATTACGAATGGTACCAGACAAGGATGACCATTGTCACCACTAATTTTTAACATATCAATTGAACCTCTTCAAATTATAAGAAACAATCCAGATATACATGGCTTCTATATAGGTAAAAACCACCACAAAATAACGTTCTTTGCGGATGACATAATTTTATTGCTAACTAATCTCTCTACTTCTTTAACAGCAATTCAACAAACTCTCATACAATTCAGTAATATTTCATATTATAAAATAAATGCATCCAAATTTAATATCCTAAATCTGGGTGTAGATCACATTCTAAAAATGCACCTCCAAAACAAATTTCCCTACATCTGGGAAAGTAAAGCCATTCCTTATCTTGGAATATTGTTGACAAACAAAACCTCTGACCTAGGAACTCTCAATTATCCTAAATTCATTCCAAAAATTCAAACCCACCTTAATCAAATGGCTAAACATGAACTATCCAGGTCTGGCAGACTGGCCGCATTTAAAATGTTCATATTGCCACAGATTTTATATCTATTTAGATCAATTCCAATCCCTATTAAATCTTCACATCTAACAAAACTACAATCTATGCTTAAAAAATATGTCTGGGAAAATATGAGACCTAGATGCTCACATAATATATTAATCAAACACAAAAAATAGGAGGAATGGGATTTGCTGACATTAGGGAATATCACAAAGCATCATTATTAGACCAACTCAAACATTGGTTTATAGTAGAAGATGATATAAAATGGGGTGACATTGAAAAAACTCTAGCCTCTACTACAGATTTAAGCACCATACTACTAGCAAGCCCGTAGCAAAGGATTCCCACTAGTAAAACAACACCAACTATACGAACCTCAATTGAAGCCTGGAAATCCTTAAACTCCATGCCTATAGATCCTCTCCAAATAAGTCCTCTTCTTATACCTATAACAGCCTTAGAAGTCGTAATGCCTAGCATAGATATCTCGAATTGGAAACATAATGGCATACGCACAATACAAGATATTTATGTAAAAAACTACATAAAAAGTTTTGAATTCCTTATGAAAGAATTTAACCTCCTCCCTTCGAAAAAATCAACCTATACACGCATCAGTCATTGCCTATCGAAACATCCAGTAAAAAAATATATATACCCAAAGTATCTTTACAGTTCTATAGCTCCGCTACTCCTAAATCAGGTGGTATAACACTATTTTATAACCTTCTACAATGTAAATCAGAATTTAATAAGACTACTCCCTTAATTAAGTGGTAAAAAGACTTGGAGACTGAAATCTCTAATGAGCAGTGGGAATGTGCATTCAGGAATGTGTTTTCAGCTACTAGATGTGTTAACCTTTGGGTGCTAACACACAAAATTTCCACAAGATGGTATCTAATTCCTTACCAAATGGCAGAAACAATTGAGTACTGACGTGATACTTTTAAGCTGGGTCAGCATCAAGGGAATCACACAGGAACAAGCAGGACACGGGGGAGCTGAAGACCAGTCAGCACTCAACATGGGCAGGGACACCCTTTAAATAGTCCGTCTGGTGCCAATCTTCGCCGTGCGTGTGCGCGATCGCGCATTTCCGCATGCATGTGCACAACCGGTCATCCTTCTCCGGACGTTTCTATGCGCATGCACATTTCTATTCACAATTAATTTCACCAGAAATCCCTTACATCAAGTCTCCATTCGTAGATATAAATCAGCCTCCCTTTTGATAGAGCGAGGTACTAGACAGGGATGTCCTCTTTCTCCACTACTATTTGCTCTGGCAATGGAACCACTTGTGATTGCTATCCACTCTGATCCCACCATCTTGGGCATCCGCTGCGGTCAACAGGACCATAAATGCACCCTATTTGCTGATGATGTCCTTATGTATATATCTAATCCTCGAACTTCTTTACCTCCACCTGTTTCATCGTTTCTCTGAGGCCTCTGGTCTTACGCTTAATTCCTCTAAAACAATTGCCTTAAATATCTTATTACCTGACTTGGAGGTTCATCACCTCCAGGATAATTTTGATTTCCAGTGGGCCCCTCGTTCTCTCCCCTATTTGGGGATCCACCTCATGAAATCTATTTCATCCTTATATAAGACCAATTATCTCCTGCTCTTCAAACGACTCAAATCTGACCTACTAAAATGGCAGGATCTTCCTCTTTCCTGGTTTGGCAGAATTAATTCTATTAAAATTACCTTTTTACCTTTGTACTACTCTAGGACGTTACCGATCATGGCTCCCAAACGGGAACTGTTACTATTACAAGCTGCAGTCTCTAGATTCATCTGGAGGGGAAAACATCCTAGGGTCAACAAGTCAACTCTATTTTCCCTAAAGAAGCATGGCGGTTTGGGACTTCCTAATCTCCTGGCCTATTTTCAGGCGGCTCAGATAGCACAGTTATCTTGCACCACGGCCAGGGGTTACATCCCCCGGTGGGTTGGCATTGAGGCCTTATCTTGCCATCCTTACGCTATTGGTGCTCTCATGTGGCTCCCCGGTCGATTGCATCCTCCTATTCTGTGTCCTACTTTGTTTTATTCATTAACAGTGTGGGATAGATGGCGGGCTCGCAAACCTTTCTTCTCCCCACATACCCCCTAGCTCCAGTTTTTTGCAATCCTGAGTTTATTCCTGGCCTATCACAGTCTGTGTTCCAATGGTGGATGAATAAGGGTTTGCTGCGTATCAGAGACTACTTGGATGGATTTCGTCCTCGTTCTCTCCAGTGTTTTTTGGCAAAGTACCAGATGCCTCCCGGGGAATTGTTTCGCTACTATCAACTTATCTCATTTATCTCTAGCAAACTCAAATTAATCATAGAACATTGCACACTCACTCCTTTAGAGGTCTCCTGTGGGGCAACTGGGATGATGAGGGGTCGTTTGTCCTTTAATTATGCTTCCCTTGTTGATCCACTCACTAAATTATCTTATATGACTCAATGGGAAAGTGATTTGAATAGCTCACTAGACCTGGATACTTGGCGGAATACGGCCCATGCTTTATCAAAGATTTCGATCAATACTGTTCTTATCGAATCCACTTATAAAACGCTACTTCACTGGTATCTGGTTCATACGCGCCTTGCTAAAATGTACCCTTTAGTATCACCTAGTTGCTTCCGACACTTCAGACAAGAGGGCACTATGTTCCATATCTGGTGGAAATGTCCAGTAGTGAATAGGTTTTGGATCCGAATGTTTAATTTCATCTATTCGGTAACAGGAATTAATATTCGTAGATCACCGGAAGTGGCCTTATTTCATTATTTACCTCTTACTGGCGGCTCGCATTACCATAGCTAGAAGTTGGAGACAATCACTGATTCCGCTAGACGGGGTTAAACAAAAACGTAATTGGATAATGGTAAACGATAAACTTACAAGCATTGTCAAAAATTATGCTTCTAGATTTGAGGTGATGTGGGAACCATGGATCAGATATATTTCTATTACATAATAGTACTGCGGCTAACCCTCTCTCTCTCTCCCCCCCCCCTTTTTTTATTTTTTCTCTCTCCCCTTCTCCCCCCTCTTTTCTGTCCTATCCTAGATCTTTTCTTATGATTTCTCTATTCTTAATCCTTTTTCTTTCTGAACTGGTTATCATACTGTTGGTGAATTTCTTTGGCAATGCCTTTGTTCAATGACTGATGAAACATTTGCCACCTAGTGGGGATGATGTTCTCTGTATATACTGTAATGTCATTGACTAATATTTTTTTCATGTGCCTATATGGTCTGTAAATATGTTTATGCACACCATTTCACCATGTAGGTGAAAATTGTTTCTATTCTGTGTATACCACTGTATACCAATTTTTCAATAAAAATATTGAAGTATAAACTTGTTTATTCAGTTTTTAACAGAACAGAGAATAACAATAAGAATACTTGTCAATTGCTATGAAGTATACAATCCTGTTAATTTCACAAGCCCAATCAGCCAATGAGGACATAGACGTTTGCAGCCAATGTCTAGCAATAACTAAGTGGGTTTCTGTAAGGAAATGTCGAATCAAGCTTTTCTTGATTTGTCTATAGGAGCCTGGCAACATAGAAAGAACAGTTATGTGAGGTTCATTCGGGAATTTTTCCCTCGCCAAGTTGTCATATAACTGTAGTATTTTATCCCAAAAAGGAGTAATACAGGGGCAAGTGCCCCAAATATGTGTCATGGTGCCAGGGGCCTGTGAACATCTCTAACATATATTCAGTATGGTAGATTCTATTTAGAGATGAGCGAATCGAAGTATCCGAAGTGGAATTCGAGTCGAATATCGGAAAAATTTCGATTCGTGCCGAATCCGAAAAATAGCCTAATTCGGACGCGCGTATCGAAATTTTTCAGAAAATGGCGGCTGACATGTGCGGCGACGGAGCGGGGATGTCTGGGAAGGCGCGCAGACAAGGCGCGCTGACCCATAATGCATTCCTCAACTACATGTGATCGCATCAGCCAATCAGCAGCCAGCCAGCCAGCACTGTGTAATGGTCGAGCTATAAATAGCGGCCATTTTGGAATTCTTCATTTGCCTGCAGTCATTGAACAGAGGCAGACCGCTCTGTACTAGGGACAGGGACAGAGTTAGGGCCACAGAAACGATAATTGGGGACAGAGAAAAGTTACTTAGGGACAGAGAACCATTACTCAGGGACACAGACTTGTTAATGAGGGCCACAGAATCGTTATTTAGGGACAAAGAAACGCTAGTTAGGGCCACAGAATTCATAATCAGGGACAGACAGAATTGTTACTCAGTGCCAGAGAATTGTTACTTAGGGCCACAGAAACGTTATTAGGGCCACAGAATTTTTACTCAGGGACAGACAGAATTGTTACTGAGTGCCAGAGAATTGTTACTCAGGGACAGACAGAATTGTTACTGAGTGCCAGAGAATTGTTACTTAGGGCCACAGAAACTTTAATTAGGGCCACAGAATTTTTACTCAGGGACAGACAGAATTGTTACTGAGTGCCAGAGAATTGTTACTCAGGGACAGACAGAATTGTTACTGAGTGCCAGAGAATTGTTACTTAGGGCCACAGAAACTTTACTTAGGGCCACAGAATTTTTACTTAGGGACAGACAGAATTGTTACTGAGTGCCAGAGAATTGTTACTCAGGGACAGACAGAATTGTTACTGAGTGCCAGATAATTGTTACTCAGGGCCCCAGAAACTTTACTTAGGGCCACAGAATTTTTACTCAGGGACAGACAGAATTGTTACTGAGTGCCAGAGAATTGTTACTCAGGGACAGACAGAATTGTTACTGAGTGCCAGAGAATTGTTACTTAGGGCCACAGAAACTTTACTTAGGGCCACAGAATTGTTACTCGCACAGACACAGAATTGTTACTCGCACAGACACAGAACTGTTACTGAGGGCCACAGAACTGTTACTTAGGGCCACAGAATTGTTACTCGCACAGACACAGAATTGTTACTCAGGGCCACAGAACTGTTACTTAGGGACAAAGAAACGCTAGTTAGGGCCACAGAATTCATACTCAGGGACAGACAGAATTGTTACGGAGTGCCAGAGAATTGTTACTCAGGGCCACAGAAACTTTACTTAGGGCCACAGAATTTTTACTCAGGGACAGACAGAATTGTTACTGAGTGCCAGAGAATTGTTACTCAGGGACAGACAGAATTGTTACGGAGTGCCAGAGAATTGTTACTCAGGGACAGACAGAATTGTTACTGAGTGCCAGAGAATTGTTACTTAGGGCCACAGAAACTTTAATTAGGGCCACAGAATTTTTACTCAGGGACAGACAGAATTGTTACTGAGTGCCAGAGAATTGTTACTCAGGGACAGACAGAATTGTTACGGAGTGCCAGAGAATTGTTACTCAGGGCCACAGAAACTTTACTTAGGGCCACAGAATTTTTACTCAGGGACAGACAGAATTGTTACTGAGTGCCAGAGAATTGTTACTCAGGGACAGACAGAATTGTTACGGAGTGCCAGAGAATTGTTACTCAAGGCCACAGAAACTTTACTTAGGGCCACAGAATTTTTACTCAGGGACAGACAGAATTGTTACTGAGTGCCAGAGAATTGTTACTCAGGGACAGACAGAATTGTTACTGAGTGCCAGATAATTGTTACTCAGGGCCCCAGAAACTTTACTTAGGGCCACAGAATTTTTACTCAGGGACAGACAGAATTGTTACTGAGTGCCAGAGAATTGTTACTCGGACAGACAGAATTGTTACTGAGTGCCAGAGAATTGTTACTTAGGGCCACAGAAACTTTACTTAGGGCCACAGAATTGTTACTCGCACAGACACAGAATTGTTACTCGCACAGACACAGAACTGTTACTGAGGGCCACAGAAACTTTACTTAGGGCCACAGAATTGTTACTCGCACAGACACAGAATTGTTACTCGCACAGACACAGAACTGTTACTGAGGGCCACAGAACTGTTACTTAGGGCCACAGAATTGTTACTCGCACAGACACAGAATTGTTACTCAGGGCCACAGAACTGTTACTTAGGGACAAAGAAACGCTAGTTAGGGCCACAGAATTCATACTCAGGGACAGACAGAATTGTTACGGAGTGCCAGAGAATTGTTACTCAGGGCCACAGAAACTTTACTTAGGGCCACAGAATTTTTACTCAGGGACAGACAGAATTGTTACTGAGTGCCAGAGAATTGTTACTCAGGGACAGACAGAATTGTTACAGAGTGCCAGAGAATTGTTACTCAGGGACAGACAGAATTGTTACTGAGTGCCAGAGAATTGTTACTTAGGGCCACAGAAACTTTAATTAGGGCCACAGAATTTTTACTCAGGGACAGACAGAATTGTTACTGAGTGCCAGAGAATTGTTACTCAGGGACAGACAGAATTGTTACGGAGTGCCAGAGAATTGTTACTCAGGGCCACAGAAACTTTACTTAGGGCCACAGAATTTTTACTCAGGGACAGACAGAATTGTTACTGAGTGCCAGAGAATTGTTACTCAGGGACAGACAGAATTGTTACGGAGTGCCAGAGAATTGTTACTCAGGGCCACAGAAACTTTACTTAGGGCCACAGAATTTTTACTCAGGGACAGACAGAATTGTTACTGAGTGCCAGAGAATTGTTACTCAGGGACAGACAGAATTGTTACGGAGTGCCAGAGAATTGTTACTCACGGCCACAGAAACTTTACTTAGGGCCACAGAATTTTTACTCAGGGACAGACAGAATTGTTACTGAGTGCCAGAGAATTGTTACTCAGGGACAGACAGAATTGTTACTGAGTGCCAGATAATTGTTACTTAGGGCCACAGAAACATTATTAGGGCCACAGAATTGTTACTCAGGGACAGACAGAATTGTTACTGAGTGCCAGAGAATTGTTACTTAGGGCCACAGAAACTTTAGTTAGGGCCACAGAATTGTTACTCAGGGACAGACACAGAATTGTTACTGAGGGCCACAGAACTGTTACTTAGGGCCACAGAATTGTTACTCGCACAGACACAGAATTGTTACTCAGGGACACAGAATTGTTACTCAGGGACACATAATCGTTTAATTAAAGAGTATGTCAGACAACATGCAGAGGAGTGGCAGAGGAGGCAATGTTTTAGGAGCGAGCAGACGTGGCAGCAGAGGAAGGGGTCGAGGCAGCACTATTCGCAGCCAGAGGCCAGTGCTCCCGGTGTCATCCAGCGGTCGTGTCTCCACCGACAACCCTGCCGTCATCGATTGGTTGGCTCGGTCGTCTTCCTCTTCCCAGGTCACCTCTGACACCTACAGCCAACGGTCGGTGGGTACGTCAGACACAACCGTTAGTTGGCATGGCCCGGGACCTAGCCCACTGAAATCACGTGTCCTCTACCTGCCCCTGTCCTTTGGTGTTCCCTCACCAAGCGAAGTATCGCATGCTGTGGGCTCAGCCCCACTGTACAGTGAGGAAGAGCTAACAGAGGGCGGTCAGGAACGGGGGGAGACATCCGCCTTTTCAGCAGCTAGGCGAAGAAGTAGTGGCGAGGAGAGTGGCCCGGTAGCCGGTCTAGAGACAGGTCTGTCTCCTGACCCAGACGCAGCCGAGGGGGCTAGTAGTGAGGCGGAGACCCTACTTGATGATGAGGAGGTTGATCGCACTTGGCAGCCTCGTCGTCATCAGGCAATTTCTTCCGCATCATCAGGAGAAGAGGGTGGCAGCTTGGCAGTGAGCGAAACAGTCGGTGGGTTGCCCAGGAGACAGCAGCAGGGTCGCAGCAGTGTCAGTGGAAGCAGTGTCAGTGGAGCCAAACGGCCACGGAGTAGAGCACCAGCTCCACTGCAGCCTACCACCACGGCCAGTAGTGGTGCCGGTGTGCACGGAGGAAGCAGCAGTCAGCCAGTGAGGAGTATCGGGGGCAAAGTTTCCTACTCGGCGGTGTGGCAATTTTTCGTCAAGCCGCCCGAGGAAGTAAACGTAGCCGTATGTCGACTATGTGGCCAGAAAGTCAAGTGTGGCCAGGGGGCCCATGTTGGGACTACAGCGTTGCGGCAGCATATGCAGCATCGCCATTTGGTGGCCTGGGAAAACCGTGATAAAGATACGGCGGTTCTGCCCGCCCCAGCCCCCGCTCCATCACCCGCTCCGTTACTTGCTCCGTCACCCGACGTCAATCGCCCTCCATCAGCCAGTCAAGGCTCCAACACCTCTGCTGAGGGGAGTTGTCGCTCGTTGGCATCTTCCGCTCGTTCAGATGCTCCTTCTCCTGCTACTCCTCTTCACGGATTCCGTCAGCAGTCTTTCTTGGAATCCGTTTCCAAGAGACAACAGTTTGCGAGCACGCACCCGACGGTGCAAAAGCTGAACGTCCTCCTGTCCAAGTTGCTGGTGCTGCAGTCCCTCCCTTTCCAAGTGGTGGACTCAGCACCTTTCCGAGAAATGATGGCTTGTGCCGCGCCGCGGTGGAGAGTGCCAAGCCGTCATTTCTTCGCCAAAAAGGCAGTGCCAGCCCTGCATTCACATGTAGAAGACATGGTGGGCCAGTCTTTGAGCATGTCGGTCTCTGCCAAAGTGCACGGCAGCGCCGACGTGTGGAGCTGTAACTATGGTCAGGGACAGTACATGCCATTTACGGCCCACTGGGTGAACGTGGTGCCGTCACAGCCGCACCAGCAACTTGGACAGGTCACGCCGCTTTTGCCTCCACGTTTGCACGTCCTTGGTCCGGCAAAGATGTCCGCCTCTACCACCTCTTCTTCCGCCGTGTCCTCAGCCGCCACCCCCGTGCCAAGTCCCATTACCCGACCGGCATATCACATGTGCAGGGCGCAACGGTGTCACGCTGTTCTGCACCTGGTATGCCTTGGCGAACGTAGTCACACAGGGGAGGAACTTCTGAGTGTAATGAACAGAGAAATCGACAGATGGCTGTCTCCGCGCAAACTGAAAATCGGAACCATGTTGACCGACAACGGAAAGAACATGGTGTCTGCTCTGCGTCAAGGAAGGTTGTGCCATGCGCCATGCATGGCTCACGTGTTCAATCTGGTTGTCAAGCGGTTCCTAAAATCCACCATCCCACTGCAAGACATCCTTAAAATGTCACGTAAACTTTGCATGCATTTCAGCCATTCCTACACCGCAAAGCACACCCTCCTTGAGCTGCAGCGGCAGAACGGAATTCCACAGCATCGCCTGATCTGCGACGTTGCAACAAGGTGGAATTCAACCCTACACATGTTAGACCGCCTTTACGAACAGCGAAAGGCCATCACCGATTTCCTGATGTTACAAGTGGATAAAGGTACTCCCCTGTGTAACTTCGATGTCAGCCATTGGCAGCTCATGCGTGACACCTGCCGCTTGCTCAGGCCCTTTGAGGAGGCCACGCTATTCGTGAGTCGGCAGGACTATGGGATGAACGACGTCATTCCTCTGTTGCACGTCCTTGAACAAATGCTGTTAACAATGGCTGGTCAGGGTGCGGTAGACGTGGCGCACAGATCTCAACGCCACATGACCCCTGTGGGGGCAGGACAGGAAGAAGAGGAGGAGGTAGAGGAGGACATTTGTGCTCAGGAATTATTGAGTGAAATGGGTGGTTTTTCCACTCAGCGGACAGGAGTGGAGGAGCAGGAGCATCTGGTAGAGGAGGAGGAGGAGGAGACAGAGGACCCAGACGCACCGTGGCAGTATGCTGTGGAGATGGAGGCAGGGAGTCCCTCGCATTCCTTGTCACAAATGGCCCATAGCATGCTCGGTTGCTTGCGTAGCGACAGCCGAATAATAACCATCAGACAGAGGGATGACTTTTGGCTGTCCACCTTGTTGGACCCTCGCTACCGTTCCAAAATGGTGGCCTTTTTCACACCTGCTGAGAGGGAGGCCAAAATAACGTACTATAAAAACCACCTATGTAGTCAGCTGGTCTCTGCCTTTGTGCGCCAACGTCCATCCTCAGACACTGTGGGCCCTGTGCGCTCGCGTTCCGCTGCCATGGCAGCAGGGGAGGGGTGGGGTGGTAGGAGCAGTGGCAGCTCCACCAGCAGCGGCTGCCTCAGTCTGCAGTCGATGATGAGTAGCTTTCTTCACCAGCGCAGTGAGGAAACTACTAACCAGCCGCAGCAGCAGCAGCATCAGGTGGACCTGGAGCAGGACCTCAAACAACAGGCTTGGGCCTACTTGGACAGCACCCTGCCAACCGAGGTAGACAATCCCCTTGACTACTGGTCAACAAAACTTGACCTTTGGCCCCAACTAGCTGAATTTGCCCTTGAAAGGCTGTCATGCCCGGACAGTAGCGTGGCATCGGAGCGCGTGTTTAGTGCGGCAGGAGGTATTGTAACTCCGCGGAGGACACGACTGTCCACCCAAAGTGTGGAGAGACTCACGTTTGTGAAAATGAATCAGGCGTGGATTAGTCTGGATTTCAAACCACCCGTTCCTGACACAACTGACTAAATCCGCCATGAATCATGCCTCAAACATGTGCCACTTTGAGGTCTCCTCACACACTGCTGGTGTGTAGAATTTTTTGACATAGGGTGCTGGCAGATTACGGGCCTCCTATAGCTGCTGCCAGGCCCCTAATCTGCCATAGGCCCCTATATACCGCCTCCTCATGCTGCTGCCAGGTCCAGAGTCTGTCATGGGTCCCTGTACGGCCTCCCATTGCTGCTGTCTCCATCGCCACACTCTGCCATGTGCCACTTTCAGGTCTCCTCACACTGCTGGTGTGTTGAATTTTTTGACATAGGGTGCTGGCAGATTACGGGCCTCCTATAGCTGCTGCCAGGCCCCTAATCTGCCATAGGCCCCTATATACCGCCTCCTCATGCTGCTGCCAGGTCCAGAGTCTCTCATGGGTCCCTGTACGGCCTCCCATTGCTGCTGTCTCCATCGCCACACTCTGCCATGTGCCACTTTCAGGTCTCCTCACACTGCTGGTGTGTTGAATTTTTTGACATAGGGTGCTGGCAGATTACGGGCCTCCTATAGCTGCTGCCAGGCCCCTAATCTGCCATAGGCCCCTATATACCGCCTCCTCATGCTGCTGCCAGGTCCAGAGTCTCTCATGGGTCCCTGTACGGCCTCCCATTGCTGCTGTCTCCATCGCCACACTCTGCCATGTGCCACTTTCAGGTCTCCTCACACACTGCTGGTGTGTAGAATTTTTTGACATAGGGTGTTGGCAGATTACGGGCCTCCCATTGCTGCTGCCAGGCCCCTAATCTGCCATGGGCCCCTATATACCGCCTCCTCATGCTGCTGCCAGGTCCAGAGTCTCTCATGGGTCCCTGTACGGCCTCCCATTGCTGCTGTCTCCATCGCCACACTCTGCCATGTGCCACTTTCAGGTCTCCTCACACACTGCTGGTGTGTAGAATTTTTTGACATAGGGTGCTGGCAGATTACGGGCCTCCCTTAGCTGCTGCCAGGCCCCTAATCTGCCATGGGCCCCTATATACCGCCTCCTCATGCTGCTGCCAGGTCCAGAGTCTCTCATGGGTCCCTGTACGGCCTCCCATTGCTGCTGTCTCCATCGCCACACTCCGCCATGTGCCACTTTCAGGTCTCCTCACACACTGCTGGTGTGTAGAATTTTTTGACATAGGGTGCTGGCAGATTACGGGCCTCCCATAGCTGCTGCCAGGCCCCTAATCTGCCATGGGCCCCTATATACCGTCTCCTCATGCTGCTGCCAGGTCCAGAGTCTCTCATGGGTCCCTGTACGGCCTCCCATTGCTGCTGTCTCCATCGCCACACTCTGCCATGTGCCACTTTCAGGTCTCCTCACACACTGCTGGTGTGTAGAATTTTTTGACATAGGGTGCTGGCAGATTACGGGCCTCCCATAGCTGCTGCCAGGCCCCTAATCTGCCATGGGCCCCTATATACCGCCTCCTCATGCTGCTGCCAGGTCCAGAGTCTCTCATGGGTCCCTGTACGGCCTCCCATTGCTGCTGTCTCCATCGCCACACTCTGCCATGTGCCACTTTCAGGTCTCCTCACACACTGCTGGTGTGTAGAATTTTTTGACATAGGGTGTTGGCAGATTACGGGCCTCCCATTGCTGCTGCCAGGCCCCTAATCTGCCATGGGCCCCTATATACCGCCTCCTCATGCTGCTGCCAGGTCCAGAGTCTCTCATGGGTCCCTGTACGGCCTCCCATTGCTGCTGTCTCCATCGCCACACTCTGCCATGTGCCACTTTCAGGTCTCCTCACACACTGCTGGTGTGTAGAATTTTTTGACATAGGGTGCTGGCAGATTACGGGCCTCCCATAGCTGCTGCCAGGCCCCTAATCTGCCATGGGCCCCTATATACCGCCTCCTCATGCTGCTGCCAGGTCCAGAGTCTCTCATGGGTCCCTGTACGGCCTCCCATTGCTGCTGTCTCCATCGCCACACTCTGCCATGTGCCACTTTCAGGTCTCCTCACACACTGCTGGTGTGTAGAATTTTTTGACATAGGGTGCTGGCAGATTACGGGCCTCCCATAGCTGCTGCCAGGCCCCTAATCTGCCATGGGCCCCTATATACCGCCTCCTCATGCTGCTGCCAGGTCCAGAGTCTCTCATGGGTCCCTGTACGGCCTCCCATTGCTGCTGTCTCCATCGCCACACTCTGCCATGTGCCACTTTCAGGTCTCCTCACACACTGCTGGTGTGTAGAATTTTTTGACATAGGGTGTTGGCAGATTACGGGCCTCCCATTGCTGCTGCCAGGCCCCTAATCTGCCATGGGCCCCTATATACCGCCTCCTCATGCTGCTGCCAGGTCCAGAGTCTCTCATGGGTCCCTGTACGGCCTCCCATTGCTGCTGTCTCCATCGCCACACTCTGCCATGTGCCACTTTCAGGTCTCCTCACACACTGCTGGTGTGTAGAATTTTTTGACATAGGGTGCTGGCAGATTACGGGCCTCCCATAGCTGCTGCCAGGCCCCTAATCTGCCATGGGCCCCTATATACCGCCTCCTCATGCTGCTGCCAGGTCCAGAGTCTCTCATGGGTCCCTGTACGGCCTCCCATTGCTGCTGTCTCCATCGCCACACTCTGCCATGTGCCACTTTCAGGTCTCCTCACACACTGCTGGTGTGTAGAATTTTTTGACATAGGGTGTTGGCAGATTACGGGCCTCCCATAGCTGCTGCCAGGCCCCTAATCTGCCATGGGCCCCTATATACCGCCTCCTCATGCTGCTGCCAGGTCCAGAGTCTCTCATGGGTCCCTGTACGGCCTCCCATTGCTGCTGTCTCCATCGCCACACTCTGCCATGTGCCACTTTCAGGTCTCCTCACACACTGCTGGTGTGTAGAATTTTTTGACATAGGGTGCTGGCAGATTACGGGCCTCCCATAGCTGCTGCCAGGCCCCTAATCTGCCATGGGCCCCTATATACCGCCTCCTCATGCTGCTGCCAGGTCCAGAGTCTCTCATGGGTCCCTGTACGGCCTCTCATTGCTGCTGTCTCCATCGCCACACTCTGCCATGTGCCACTTTCAGGTCTCCTCACACACTGCTGGTGTGTAGAATTTTTTGACATAGGGTGCTGGCAGATTACGGGCCTCCCATAGCTGCTGCCAGGCCCCTAATCTGCCATGGGCCCCTATATACCGCCTCCTCATGCTGCTGCCAGGTCCAGAGTCTCTCATGGGTCCCTGTACGGCCTCCCATTGCTGCTGTCTCCATCGCCACACTCTGCCATGTGCCACTTTCAGGTCTCCTCACACACTGCTGGTGTGTAGAATTTTTTGACATAGGGTGTTGGCAGATTACGGGCCTCCCATTGCTGCTGCCAGGCCCCTAATCTGCCATGGGCCCCTATATACCGCCTCCTCATGCTGCTGCCAGGTCCAGAGTCTCTCATGGGTCCCTGTACGGCCTCCCATTGCTGCTGTCTCCATCGCCACACTCTGCCATGTGCCACTTTCAGGTCTCCTCACACACTGCTGGTGTGTAGAATTTTTTGACATAGGGTGCTGGCAGATTACGGGCCTCCCATAGCTGCTGCCAGGCCCCTAATCTGCCATGGGCCCCTATATACCGCCTCCTCATGCTGCTGCCAGGTCCAGAGTCTCTCATGGGTCCCTGTACGGCCTCCCATTGCTGCTGTCTCCATCGCCACACTCTGCCATGTGCCACTTTCAGGTCTCCTCACACACTGCTGGTGTGTAGAATTTTTTGACATAGGGTGCTGGCAGATTACGGGCCTCCCATAGCTGCTGCCAGGCCCCTAATCTGCCATGGGCCCCTATATACCGCCTCCTCATGCTGCTGCCAGGTCCAGAGTCTCTCATGGGTCCCTGTACGGCCTCCCATTGCTGCTGTCTCCATCGCCACACTCTGCCATGTGCCACTTTCAGGTCTCCTCACACACTGCTGGTGTGTAGAATTTTTTGACATAGGGTGCTGGCAGATTACGGGCCTCCCATAGCTGCTGCCAGGCCCCTAATCTGCCATGGGCCCCTATATACCGCCTCCTCATGCTGCTGCCAGGTCCAGAGTCTCTCATGGGTCCCTGTACGGCCTCCCATTGCTGCTGTCTCCATCGCCACACTCTGCCATGTGCCACTTTCAGGTCTCCTCACACACTGCTGGTGTGTAGAATTTTTTGACATAGGGTGTTGGCAGATTACGGGCCTCCCATTGCTGCTGCCAGGCCCCTAATCTGCCATGGGCCCCTATATACCGCCTCCTCATGCTGCTGCCAGGTCCAGAGTCTCTCATGGGTCCCTGTACGGCCTCCCATTGCTGCTGTCTCCATCGCCACACCCTGCCATGTGCCACTTTCAGGTCTCCTCACACACTGCTGGTGTGTAGAATTTTTTGACATAGGGTGCTGGCAGATTACGGGCCTCCCATAGCTGCTGCCAGGCCCCTAATCTGCCATGGGCCCCTATATACCGCCTCCTCATGCTGCTGCCAGGTCCAGAGTCTCTCATGGGTCCCTGTACGGCCTCCCATTGCTGCTGTCTCCATCGCCACACTCTGCCATGTGCCACTTTCAGGTCTCCTCACACACTGCTGGTGTGTAGAATTTTTTGACATAGGGTGCTGGCAGATTACGGGCCTCCCATAGCTGCTGCCAGGCCCCTAATCTGCCATGGGCCCCTATATACCGCCTCCTCATGCTGCTGCCAGGTCCAGAGTCTCTCATGGGTCCCTGTACGGCCTCCCATTGCTGCTGTCTCCATCGCCACACTCTGCCATGTGCCACTTTCAGGTCTCCTCACACACTGCTGGTGTGTAGAATTTTTTGACATAGGGTGTTGGCAGATTACGGGCCTCCCATTGCTGCTGCCAGGCCCCTAATCTGCCATGGGCCCCTATATACCGCCTCCTCATGCTGCTGCCAGGTCCAGAGTCTCTCATGGGTCCCTGTACGGCCTCCCATTGCTGCTGTCTCCATCGCCACACTCTGCCATGTGCCACTTTCAGGTCTCCTCACACACTGCTGGTGTGTAGAATTTTTTGACATAGGGTGCTGGCAGATTACGGGCCTCCCATAGCTGCTGCCAGGCCCCTAATCTGCCATGGGCCCCTATATACCGCCTCCTCATGCTGCTGCCAGGTCCAGAGTCTCTCATGGGTCCCTGTACGGCCTCCCATTGCTGCTGTCTCCATCGCCACACTCTGCCATGTGCCACTTTCAGGTCTCCTCACACACTGCTGGTGTGTAGAATTTTTTGACATAGGGTGTTGGCAGATTACGGGCCTCCCATTGCTGCTGCCAGGCCCCTAATCTGCCATGGGCCCCTATATACCGCCTCCTCATGCTGCTGCCAGGTCCAGAGTCTCTCATGGGTCCCTGTACGGCCTCCCATTGCTGCTGTCTCCATCGCCACACTCTGCCATGTGCCACTTTCAGGTCTCCTCACACACTGCTGGTGTGTAGAATTTTTTGACATAGGGTGCTGGCAGATTACGGGCCTCCCATAGCTGCTGCCAGGCCCCTAATCTGCCATAGGCCCCTATATACCGCCTCCTCATGCTGCTGCCAGGTCCAGAGTCTCTCATGGGTCCCTGTACGGCCTCCCATTGCTGCTGTCTCCATCGCCACACTCTGCCATGTGCCACTTTCAGGTCTCCTCACACACTGCTGGTGTGTAGAATTTTTTGACATAGGGTGTTGGCAGATTACGGGCCTCCCATTGCTGCTGCCAGGCCCCTAATCTGCCATGGGCCCCTATATACCGCCTCCTCATGCTGCTGCCAGGTCCAGAGTCTCTCATGGGTCCCTGTACGGCCTCCCATTGCTGCTGTCTCCATCGCCACACTCTGCCATGTGCCACTTTCAGGTCTCCTCACACACTGCTGGTGTGTAGAATTTTTTGACATAGGGTGCTGACAGATTACGGGCCTCCCATAGCTGCTGCCAGGCCCCTAATCTGCCATAGGCCCCTATATACCGCTTCCTCATGCTGCTGCCAGGTCCAGAGTCTCTCATGGGTCCCTGTACGGCCTCCCATTGCTGCTGTCTCCATCGCCACACTCTGCCATGTGCCACTTTCAGGTCTCCTCACACACTGCTGGTGTGTAGAATTTTTTGACATAGGGTGCTGGCAGATTACGGGCCTCCCATAGCTGCTGCCAGGCCCCTAATCTGCCATGGGCCCCTATATACCGCCTCCTCATGCTGCTGCCAGGTCCAGAGTCTCTCATGGGTCCCTGTACGGCCTCCCATTGCTGCTGTCTCCATCGCCACACTCTGCCATGTGCCACTTTCAGGTCTCCTCACACACTGCTGGTGTGTAGAATTTTTTGACATAGGGTGTTGGCAGATTACGGGCCTCCCATTGCTGCTGCCAGGCCCCTAATCTGCCATGGGCCCCTATATACCGCCTCCTCATGCTGCTGCCAGGTCCAGAGTCTCTCATGGGTCCCTGTACGGCCTCCCATTGCTGCTGTCTCCATCGCCACACTCTGCCATGTGCCACTTTCAGGTCTCCTCACACACTGCTGGTGTGTTGAATTTTTTGACATAGGGTGCTGGCAGATTACGGGCCTCCCATAGCTGCTGCCAGGCCCCTAATCTGCCATGGGCCCCTATATACCGCCTCCTCATGCTGCTGCCAGGTCCAGAGTCTCTCATGGGTCCCTGTACGGCCTCCCATTGCTGCTGTCTCCATCGCCACACTCTGCCATGTGCCACTTTCAGGTCTCCTCACACTGCTGGTGTGTAGAATTTTTTGACATAGGGTGCTGGCAGATTACGGGCCTCCCATTGCTGCTGCCAGGCCCCTAATCTGCCATGGGCCCCTATACCGCCTCCTCATGCTGCTGCCAAGTCCAGAGTGTGTCATGGGTCCCTGTACGGCCTCCCATTGCTGCTGTCTCCATAGCCACACTCTGCCATGTGCCACTTTCAGGTCTCCTCACACTGCTGGTGTGTTGAATTTTTTGACATAGGGTGCTGGCAGATTACGGGCCTCCCATTGCTGCTGCCAGGCACGTAATCTGCCATGGGCCCCCGTACCGACTCCTCATGCTGTGACGTTGCAACAAGGTGGAATTCAACCCTACATATGTTAGACCGCCTTTACGAACAGCGAAAGGCCATCACCGATTTCCTGATGTTAAAAGCGGATAAAGGTACTCCCTGTGTAACTTAGATGTCAGCCATTGGCAGCTCATGCGTGACACCTGCGCTTGCTCAGGCCCTTTGAGGAGGCCACGCTATTCGTGAGTCGCCAGGACTTTGGGATGAACGACGTCATTCCTCTGTTGCACGTCCTGGAACAAATGCTGTTAACAATGGCTGGTCAGGGTGCGGTAGACGTGGCGCACAGATCTCAACGCCACATGACCCCTGTGGGGGCAGGACAGGAAGAAGAGGAGGAGGTAGAGGAGGACATTGGTGCTCAGGAATTATTGAGTGAAATGGGTGGTTTTTCCACTCAGCGGACAGGAGTGGAGGAGCAGGAGCATCTGGTAGAGGAGGAGGAGGAGGAGACAGAGGACCCAGACGCACCGTGGCAGTATGCTGTGGAGATGGAGGCAGGGAGTCTCTCGCATTCCTTGGCACAAATGGCCCATAGCATGCTCGGTTGCTTGCGTAGCGACAGCCGAATAATAACCATCAGACAGAGGGATGACTTTTGGCTGTCCACCTTGTTGGACCCTCGCTACCGTTCAAAAATGGTGGCCTTTTTCACACCTGCTGAGAGGGAGGCCAAAATAACGTACTATAAAAACCACCTATGTAGTCAGCTGGTCTCTGCCTGTCTGCGCCAACGTCCATCCTCAGACACTGTGGGCCCTGTGCGCTCGCGTTCCGCTGCCATGGCAGCAGGGGAGGGGTGGGGTGGTAGGAGCAGTGGCAGCTCCACCAGCAGCGGCTGCCTCAGTCTGCAGTCGATGATGAGTAGCTTTCTTCACCAGCGCAGTGAGGAAACTACTAACCAGCCGCAGCAGCAGCAGCAGCATCAGGTGGACCTGGAGCAGGACCTCAAACAACAGGCTTAGGCCTACTTGGACAGCACCCTGCCAACCGAGGTAGACAATCCCCTTGACTACTGGGCAACGAAACTTGACCTTTGGCCCCAACTAGCTGAATTTGCCCTTGAAAGGCTGTCATGCCCGGCCAGTAGCATGGCATCGGAGCGCGTGTTTAGTGCGGCAGGAGGTATTGCAACTCCGCGGAGGACACGACTGTCCACCCAAAGTGTGGAGAGACTGACGTTTGTGAAAATGAATCAGGCGTGGATTAGTCTGGATTTCAAACCACCAGTTCCTGACACAACTGACTAAATCCGCCATGAATCATGCCCCAAACATGTGCCACTTTCAGGTCTCCTCACACTGCTGGTGTGTTCCATTTTTTGTCATAGGGTGCTGGCAGATTACGGGCCTCCCTTAGCTGCTGCCAGGCCCCTAATCTGCCATGGGCCCCTATACCGCCTCCTCATGCTGCTGCCAAGTCCAGAGTCTCTCATGGGTCCCTGTACGGCCTCCCATTGCTGCTGTCTCCATCGCCACACTCTGCCATGTGCCACTTTCAGGTCTCCTCACACTGCTGGTGTATTCCATTTTTTGTCATAGGGTGCTGGCAGATTACGGGCCTCCCATAGCTGCTGCCAGGCCCCTAATCTGCCATGGGCCCCTATACCGCCTCCTCATGCTGCTGCCAGGTCCAGAGTCTGTCATGGGTCCCTGTACGGCCTCCCATTGCTGCTGTCTCCATCGCCACACTCTGCCATGTGCCACTTTCAGGTCTCCTCACACTGCTGGTGGGTTCCATTTTTTGTCATAGGGTGCTGGCAGATTACGGGCCTCCCATAGCTGCTGCCAGGCCCCTAATCTGCCATGGGCCCCCGTACCGACTCCTCATGCTGCTGCCAGGCCCGTAATCTGTCATGGGCCCCTGTTGTCGCTTGTTGGCATATTCCGCTCGTTCAGATGCTCCTTCTCCTGCTACTCCTCTTCACGGATTCCGTCAGCAGTCTTTCTTGGAATCCGTTTCCAAGAGACAACAGTTTGCGAGCACGCACCAGACGGTGCAGAAACTGAACGTCCTCCTGTCCAAGTTGCTGCTGCCAGGCTCGTAATCTGTCATGTGCCCCTGTACCGCCTCCTCATGCTGCTGCCAGGTCCAGAGTGTGTCATGGGCCCCCGTACCGACTCCAAATGCTGCTGCCAGGCCCGTAATCTGTCATGGGCCCCTGTACCGCCTCCCCATGCTGCTGCCAGGTCCAGATTGTGTCATGGGTCCCTGTACGGCCTCCCATTGCTGCTGCCAGGCCTGTAATCTGCCATGGGCCCCCGTACCGACTCCTCATGCTGCTGCCAGGCCCGTAATCTGCCATGGGCCCCTGTACCGCCTCCTCATGCTGCTGCCAGGTCCAGAGTGTGTCATGGGTCCCTGTACGGCCTCCCATTGCTGCTGTCTCTATCGCCACACTCTGCCATGTGCCACTTTCAGGTCTCCTCACACTGCTGGTGGTTTCCATTTTTGTCATAGGGTGCTGTATGGCCTCCTATTGCTGCTGCCTCCACCGCCACACTGTGGCTCCACACTCTGGTTTTGGCCCCGTGACTGGCCAAATGAGTGAAGTGTGCGGTGATTCTAAGATCGACGGCACTCATCTGCATGTCATACTGCCTGACAGTATTATTTCTCTTCCCCAGCAGACTCCAAGGGCATTTAAATTAAAGGTACAGTGTTCAGCACTAATATTAAGTCTCTCTGAAGCCTAGAAACACCCTTTTTTAAGTTAAATTCACAGCGAATATATTCGACTCGAATCGAAATTTTTCCACGAATTCGCCGAATCAGTCGAATCGAATTTTTGAATACTTCGCTCATCTCTAATTCTATTCTATGTAGGAGAGCAGGGCATCGGTACCACCGAGACACAGTACGGTAGTTACGTTCTTGGGTATGTGATGATATAGAAAGTTTAAAGAAATGTGCCAATGTTTTGTCCCATTCCATGTTATCAGGTAGTGTATTCAGTTTCCTTTCCCATTTAGAAAAGAATGGTGGTGGATCTGGATGAGAGACGTTTGAGAGGATGTGGTAAATCTGAGAAAGTGAGCGGTCCGGTCTTGTGGACTGGGACAGCAAGGACTCAAAGTCTGTAAGTGGTCTGGCTACCACAGAGAGCCAGGTCCTTTCCAGGCTTAGGTAGGACAGTGATATGGGATTTGAGGGCTTGTCGCGGGAAAGGGGCATTTGAGGAGACCGCATTAATGTTTTTGTGAGAAGCGGGAGAAGAGAGCCCTGAAAGAATTTATAGAAACGAGTAGTGCAGCCGTCCGGGCCTGAGCTTTTGTTAGGTTTAAGTGAGGAAATCACAATCACCAGTTCATCCTCTGAAAAAGGCTGCTCCAATTCCTGCACCACAGAGGCAGGGATGGTCGGGAGCACAGTGGCAGCAGAGTATTCATCAAGTTTGGATTAAAAAATTTCCAGAGAAATACTAGGTTGTAAAGTGCATCATAATATGAGTGGAGTAGCATGGTTATATCTTTTGTATGATGGACAAGCTTGCCATCGGGATGTTTAAACTTGGAAATAGATGCAAGGCTATACTTGGCATGGAGGGCCCTGGCTAGCATCCTACCTGATTTGTTAGCCTCAACATAGAATACCTGACGGTGTTTATCTTTGATAGACAAAGTCCATTTTTCGAAAAGTTGCAAAAGACTAAGGTGAGTATTCGATAACGCCATTTGAGTGGTCGGCGACTGGCATTGTTTATGAGATCATTCAAGGTCAGAGATACGGAGCATAAGCCCCTTACCTTTTAGCCTAGACACATGTTTAATGAAGACCCCGGGAAGCACACATTGTAGGGCCTCCCATTGGATGGAGGCAGAGGTAGTCAGATTGATGGTCAGAGAGGAAATGGGTGATAATAGTACGTATGTCTCGAGAGGTTGAGTGGGTGTGCGGTGTTGCGGGGAAAATAAGTTCCATAGGTACATAGTTAGTCTGGCTGAAAAAAGACAAAAGTCCATCCAGTTCAAACAAAAAAAAAGTTATAATCCTATACCCACATTTGATCCAGAGGAAGGCAAAAAAACCCAGCAAAGCATGATCCAATTTGCTCCTGCAGGGGGAAAAAATTCCTTCCTGATCCCCCAAGAGGCAGTTGGATATTCCTTATATCAACTTTACCTATAAATGTTTGCATCCCGTTATATTATGTGTGTCTAGGAAATAATCTAGGCCTTTTTTAAAGCAATCCACTGAGCTGGCCAGAACCAACTCTTGAAGGAATCTTTTCCTCATTTTCACAGCTCTTACTGGGGTAAAATAATATCTCTCTCTCTCTCTGGAGTCCATACCTCTTTTAATACAAGAGAGGATTTTGCTGGCTTTAGAAACTGCAGCTTGGCATTGCATGCTTATGATCTACCAGTACTCCCAGATCCTTCTCCATTATTGATTCCCCCAGTTGCATGCTTATGATCTACCAGAACTCCCAGATCCTTCTCCATCATTGATTCCCCCAGTTGTACTCACCCTAGTATGTATGACGCATGCATATTCTTAGCCCCCAAGTGCATAACCTTACATTTATCAACAGTAAACCTCATTTGTCACATAGTTGCCCAATTAAACAGTGCATTGAGGCCGTGTTGTACATTAGAGACATCCTGTAAGGGCGTTATTCCACTGCAAGGCTTGGTGTCATCTGCAAAGACTGAAATGGTATTTTTAATCCCAGACCCTATGTCGTTTATAATTATATTAAAAAGTAAAGGTCCCAACACTGAACCTTGGGGTACACCACTGACAACCCTAGACCATTCAGAGTATGAATCATTAACCACTACTCTCTAAATATAATCTTTTATCCAGTTTTCTATCCATTTACATACTGATTTTTCCAAGCCTGTAGACATTACCTTTCACACTAGCCGTGTGTGGGAAATTGTGTCAAATGCTTTGGAAAAATCCAAGTATACCACGTCCATCGGCATATGTCCAAAGTTTTGCTTACCTCCTCATGAAAAGAAATCAGATTTATCTGACAACTTCTATCTTTAATGAATCCATGTTGTCTTTTGTTTAAAATATTTTTTCCAGCAAGAACTCATCTGTGTGGTCTTTTATTATACTCTCCAGTATCTTCCCAAATATAGATGTTAAACTAACAGGTCTATAATTACTTGGTGAAGATTTTGATCCCTTTTTAAATATTGACACCATATTGGCCTTACACCAGTCGAGTGGTACTGTGCCAGTCATCAAAAAGTCCCTAAAAATTAGAAACAATATCTTTGAAATGACAGAGCCCAATTCTTTAAGGACCTGTGGATGTATGCCATCTGGTCCAGGTGCTTTATTCACCTTTATTCTGTCTAAATAGTTCTGGGTCATATCATTTGTGAGCCAATGTGGATTATCTGGGGCTGTGCAAATACCATGCCCATTATGGACAAGAGCTCCCACATACTCCTTTGTATACACAGAGCTGAAGAAGGTATTTAATAAATTCAGCCACTCTAGATTATTTTGTAAAGGGCCTACATGCTCGGACCGGACCTTTTTACTATTAATATATTTGAAGAATTTTTGGGGGTTTGTCCTGCTATCTTTTGCAATCTGTCATTCGTTTTCAAATTTTGCAGCCTTGATTTCCTTTTTACATATTCTGTTATATTACTTGTAATGTTTAAACGATGATAGCGTTCCTTCATTTTTATGCTTAATAAAAGCTCTTTTCTTTTTATTTATAGTTTTTTTAACTTTGGCTGTAAGCCATGTAGGTTTTATAGGCTTTTAAACTTGTTGCCCATGGGAATATATTTTGCAGTGTGTTCACATACAGTCTTTTTGTGTTGTGTTCATCGATGCCAATATCCCTCCCAGTCTAAGTCTTGGAGAGCAGCCCTCAGCCTTGGAAGATTAGCTCTCATAAAATTGAGCATTTTTATTTTTAATGTATGTGCTTGTTGTTTACAGCTACCAATAAATTAAATCTCATTATGGTCACTGCTACCCAGGTGGTCTTTTATATGGAGATTAGTAATAAGCTCTGCATGGTTTAAGATTACCAGGTCCAGCAGAGCATCATTCCCAGTTGGGGTCTCTATGAACTGTATCATAAAATCGTCCTGTAGTAGGTTTATACATTTTTGCCCTTTAACTGTTCCTGCAGTGTCAATTTCCAGATAGATAAATTCCCCCATTATTATCACTGTCCTAGCCTTTTCTGCCCTTTCAATCTGTGCAAAGAGCCTCCACCTCCTCATTAACAATGGGTGACTTATAACAAACTCCAGTGATTACCTTTGTAGTACGTACCCCCATGTGCAAGTTCCACCCATAATGCTTCAGCCTCATCACACTCTCCATCAACTAGGTCCTCTTTCACACTCACTCTGCGATCACATCTCACATAGAGACAGACACCACCACTTTTCCTTTTTACTCTGTCTCTCCGAAAGAGAACATAGCCAGGAATATTAATGCCCAGTCATGTGAAGAATGAAGCCAAGATTCAGCAATATCAATTAAATCATAGTTCTGTTCATGTACCAAAGCTTTCAACTCACCTAATCCTGGCAGACTTCTGGCATTGGTGAACAAACACTTTAATTCACTGACATCTTTTGTACATGTATTTTGCATGATTTTTTATTTTTGTACAAATGGTACCAAGTACAATGGTTATTTGTAACATGGGCACAATCTTATCACCTGCCATAGCCCTTCCCCCATCTTTCCCTATTCCACCCACCAATAAGGACTGACCCCTGTCTGATCTGTCCATTATTATATAATTCACCCTCCCCCCTTGATCCTAGTTTAAATACTCCTCCAGCCATCCCATAAACCTCTCCCCCAGCACAGCAGACCCCTTCCATTTAGGTTCAAATCATCTCTAGCATATAGGTTATGGTGAATGACATGACCATGAAGACTCCAGCCATCTGTTTACATTCAGAATGAGTGAGAATTTTTTTTTCCATAGGTTGGTGAGCATTGTTCATCGTGATTGATGTGGATCTGCATTGATAAAGGTGATTGACAATGAATGTACATTTTTGTCACTACTTTTTACATTTTTTGGGGGGAGGAGAATGAGTAGAGGTATCTTGTGCCCCTTACGCATTCACGTTTGGAGCTTCCAGATTCTAGTAGGATGCCTGCCCACAGATGCCCACAACCATCAAACCCTATGTTGAGGGTATTGGGGCCTGGTCTTGTTCAGGAGCATGCACTTGTCCCCCTCATATTCTGACCAGATAAACTGCATGCTCAACTAAGGGTCTGGTATGGATTTATTGGGAACATCATGCTTTTTTTTTGCATGGGGTTCCCCCTTAAAATTCATGCTAGACCCACGCAAAGGAAAAAAAAAACATCATCTAATGTAAGGTTCTGATAGATGAAAGGAAGTTCCAGTTGCTTTGTTTTAAATGAAAATTAGCAGCTGAAGCATTTACCGGCAATTTAAACATCATTTGTTTATGTTTCTAAATGCCACTTTTGCTGTAGCAGGTTGTATATATCTTTCAGAAAGGTCATGCTGGTATGAAGAATGCTGCATCTGTGTGAGCCAGGGGCGGACTGACCATTTGGAAACTCGGGCACTGCCCGAGGACCTGGTTTCAGTAGGGGGCCCCATGAGATGCTCATGGTACCTTTTTCATAGGCTTTTTTGAGTGTGGGCAAGGACACAGGGGCCCCATGATCCCCTATTGCCCGGGGGCCCCATGAGCTGTCAGTCTGCCCCTGGTGTGAGCATCTGTGTGCAGGCTGGCTCATAGCCTTACATCATTGTCTGTTACTGACCTCACATATGCACGCAGAGATGTGCACAGGCCTGTTCCTAAGGTTGGCACACATCAGAGTATTTAAACTGATCAGCTGCACAGCCAATGCTGTCTTGTCTACCTATGAATTTTTGATCTGTGACTTTTTGACTGAGTACCTGGTATCAACCCTGCTTTCTCTGCCATGCCCCTCGTATCTTCGTGCACCAATTTTATCCTGCAGCTGGACTATGTCTCTGCGTGCTCCTTCTGTTCCTGACCTGTTAAATTATTACTGAGTCCAGCCTGAGCCCCAATATTGTCTATGCTGACATTATTGTAGCTGATCTGACTGCTGACCCAGTCCTGATTTCTTTGTCTCACAACTACCTACCAGCCTGCTGTCTGTCAACTGATGCTGCAGCATACACATTGTTGAACTTCACAACCAGCACAGACTATTGCCTGTCTGATGATTTATGATTGTCATTTTCTGCTGCAGTATTCATGCTTGCTTTTCCAGTGTCCAGTCTCCTGTCCTTCATCAAATGAGGGGAAATTACACATCACTGACTAGTCCGCAGACATACTCAAATCTCTGCTCCTCATCAAACATAATTTTTTCCAAATTCTTTGCTTTAGTACATGTTCCCCAGGGAAGTGTACAGTCTCTTATGCCATTTGTTTGACAATCCCTTGCCTATTACCCTAGAAAATGACCATTGCTGTTTTCTAACTTTTGGCTACACATTTGGCATCTGAACATAAAGTTGGCTAAACCCACCAGGTACATTTGGTTCTTCTCTACTCTTCATCAGGGTTTGGTACTGCTGACTGATGCAAGTTCTGGACTAATAAATTTGTATGGTTCCTGAGGGATAAATAATATGATTGATCCAGAATAAACAAAACTTTTTCAAACTTCCTTCTGTGTGTGGAAATCCATTACTGAATTCTGTGTGACATCATCTCTTGGTGCCCTAAGCCTTAATTTCTAGTGATGCAAATAGAGGGATACTGATGGGCACTCTATGTGATGTAAGTGTGCATTGCAGAGCCAAGAGGGCCTTGAGAAATCCAAATACCCAGCATAATGCATACATCAGCATACTGGATA